>NC_143160.1:9302331-9477190 GCF_041381405.1 Jatropha curcas
CTCATTTCGCTTGATTTTCAAGTTTTTCCCTCGGTTCTCGGATTATTTGGGTGGTTCTCGACAAATTAAACTGATTTTCGGGCCTGATTCAATTTATTTTAACCGTTTAATTCGGTTTCGTAATATTTTCTCCATTTACTCAATAATTATAAAATTATTTATAGTAACAATATTTGATTTTAGGATAATGATTTTATATATATTCATAATAGATTAAATTACGGGGTTTCGTATTATTCTCAAAAATTTTAACCGTTTACGATTCAAAATTTCTTTTCGATATTTTATTTGGGCTTGGGCCTGACTCGTAAAATTTTGGGCTCGAATTGAGATTGTTTGGTATATATATAGCCCATTAGTTGAAAATCGAGATTTTTGATTTATTAAAAATTCGAAAGTTTTCGAAAATAAAAATTCGGGTGTCTCACTTATACTAGTATTTGACAACCAAACTAATAATAATAAAACGATAGTGATAGTTTTAATTTATGAAATAAAAAAAATATAAAAAAACAATTGTGCATTTTGGTAGCATCCATAAAACAATTGTGAATTAAACGGATAATTGTTGGGTAATGATTTATCTGAATTTCAAAACTTTTACGATATTATAAGACAGACACTTGACTGAAAGAAGCACTTGAAGATGATGGATATGAAAATGGAAAAGTCAGGAGTCTGGCATGAGAAAAATACAGAAGGCGGTAGAGCCAAGGATTCTTGCCACGAAAAACTACCTTTTGCTCGTCCAAACAAGAAACAATATTAATGCGCGGCAAGTCATCCTTGGCTCAACCCCGCTCTGTATCTCTTCATGCAAGACAACTAGACAAGAATTGTATACTCTTCTTCTATACATAGCTAGCTTGTGAAACTTGAACAATTTCTCTCCTATTTATAGTGGGAGACTGCCAATTAAGGCAAAAGGGAGTAGTATTGTTTACTTTTTCCTTGTTCCTCTTTTTTCTTTTTTTTTATTTTTTTTTGAGATAAAAAAGTTGGTATTAATATAAGAATTAAAGCAATGCATAAGAATTTATTTTCTATGAGTATTAGTTTTAATAAAAATCATATTAAATTATTGCTACATTCAATATTTTTTTAATAGTCAATCATGGTTGCATTAGAATGTAGTTAGTGATTGAATATTATGCATTTATAGTAACTTTTTAGTAAGAAATACTTTTGCTATGCTAATTTCTTAATTATAAAGTATTAATAAAATTTATGTACTTTATGAAGCACTGCATTTTTTTTCTTAAAAATAGTAAATTTAATAGTATTAGTTTAATATTTATTTTAAAAATATATTTATATGCCACTATATATATCTTTTGTATTGTCCAATACTACTAAATATTTATTATAATTTTAATGAAAAAACTTGGTTATACTTTTTTTATATATATATTTTGATTTGTATTTTAATTAAGCTAAATAGCTCCATATATACTCCTTGAAAAAACCAATTTTAGTCAATGAAAGTTGCTAGAGTGCCACTTAATTATTGAGTTGCTACAATAAGCATTTTGGTAACTAATTGAGTTTCCAAAACTTAAAAATTTCATAGAGACATCAAAGATGCCATCTGCGGATGAGATGCCATTTGTAAGGTGGATTATTTGTCAAGTAGCTGAACAAAAGCTTCCACATTCTACATCATCCATTGCAGCTTTAGGTATGGCATAGAATGGAGGGAAAGTATATAGATATAGATTTGTGTGTCTGTGGTCCTACATTCCATTACATGTCCTTATGGAGTAAAAAAAAGTAAATTATTTGGTCTGAATTTGGAATAATAGAATCAAGAAAATTTTTGGAGTGGTCATTCTTGGAAATGAATTTTGAATGTTGAATATATATATGTCAACCAGAATTTGTTCTTGTAATTTTGCTTTTAAGATTTGTAAGTCATTGTAGACACAGCCACAACGAGAGGCCATAAAAAGAATGTCAAAATGAATTGACGCGTCGAATTGATACCAATTCGCCTATCACATGTTACGATTAGGTTTAATATGAACATAACCCGTTCAATAATCATATTAAATATTTAAACATAAATACAATATGAAAATTAAATGAGTGACATGAACACGATAAGTACAACATGTTTAATGAAATGAGTTATTGATGAATTCAAGAATTCAATCAAATTTAATTAAATGGGTCATATACAGGTCAGAACACAACATGTATAACCTACATAATCCACTTAATATATATATATATATATATATATATATATATATATATATATATATATGAACTTACATTTTTATTCTTAAATAAACAGGTTAGACGGATTAAATAAATCAACTTATCACAAGACTCGTTTAAACTCGTGTCATATACGAGTCATCCGTTTATGACAATTTTTTGATCTTATCATGTGGATATTTGGGGACAATTTTTTGCTCCGTCTGTTTATAATTATAGATTTTTCCCTACTCTTGCTGATGATTTTAGTGTACGTACTTGGATATTGTTGATTGAACATAAGTCTTTGACAAGGGAAATACTTTAATCTTTTTTTTTTTTTTTTAACTTAGTTAAACCGCAATTTGTTGCTAAGATCAAAATCCTTGGAAGTGATAATGAAATTGAATTTAGAGTGCCAGTTTTCTATGTAGCAAAGGGAACTATTCACCAAACTTGTTCTATTAAAACACTTGAACCAAAATGGCCTTCTTGAGAGGAGTAGTATCGTATTCTATTGTCATGATCCATTTTGACACCTCTATTCTCTAAATATATATACACACATTATGCAATGGTCAACCTCGCTGCTTGATTTGATGGTGAGTGTGATATTCTGTTCTACACACTACTTGAAGCAGTTCAAGAATCTGCTCTTTTTTCTTTTCTTTAACTCTTCATTTTCAATGTCTTTCTTTGCTTTGAAGTTTTTCAATACATTCTAAAGATTGAGATTATATATAAATATCAATTTTAAGAATATCCATGGATAATTAATTGTATAATGTTATGCAATCATTCTGATTTTGATCATTTAGATTTTGATTAGGATGTCAATTTAAAAGTTTAAAGATAATCACTGGATAATTAGATTAACTAGCAAGTAACATATCCTGATACACGATGTTTATAATATATTCTGATACATAATAGTAGAAATATTAATGATTATTCACAGTTGGAATCTTGAACAAACCTTCCTAAACTTCTTATTATATTAATTAAACTTCAAAAAGATTTCTTATTTGTATTGAAATTCTCTTGTTTTTAAATTGTAATTCCAATTATATATAGAGAGAATCGTTTACATGATGGAATTACTCAAAAAAGAATTGAAATAACTCATATTTCTTTAATTTTTATATACAAAAATTGTTTTCTGGTTAAACCGTGAAGGCATATTCTGAAAATTAAATAGAAAATGCTTTAGCTTGTTTGGTATTTGTTCTTGTAACTGTACTAAAAAACACAATTTTGAATATATTGATTATTTGATACCATAAAATTATTAGACGGGACCGTAACCCTAAACATATAAAATTCCAATATTTTATCCATAAAACTTTGAAAACGACAAAACTAGACCGGGCATAAGCAAGCGTTTTTCATGCCTTTATTATCATAATTTTTCTCTACCTAGGAAATTAGCCACTCACAGTAGCGATCCACGTCACTTGGATTTGGTTCTCCGGTGGCCGGTTCTTCCTCCATTATATTCAATAGATCATCAGCAAACTTTAGCAGAGAAGGTTGGTCTTCATTCACTGTACTCGCAGGAGGAGATGAAATATTTCTTGGAGCCTCCATATTATTTGAAGCATCATCTGAACTTGTCAAAATCTTGTCTAATTCAGGAACTTCCATCGAAGGATCTAAAATTGGCATCATCTCCAATTCTCGACTCCATTCATCGAAGTTTGGTAGAGAATTATTGGCATAAGGTTGATCAATGGCTGTTTTAGCATTAGAAACTTCTACAGAAGCCAGCTTCTCGATCCCATCCATGGAGACTGCTTTAGGAACTTTGAATTCATTGGTCTCTTTGCCTGAAGGAATGGTCATGCACTGTCCTTTCAAATAATTAAGCTCCGGTGTCTTTCCACTGGGTATCCCTAAAATAAAGATTAATAAAATAAGCAAAAAGAAAAAAAAAAATCCCTAGATGTACTGAAATAATTCAAGTTAAGAGTCGTTCTTCGGAGGCGAAGCCAGGATTTTATATTAAGGGCAGTGGCGGAGCCAGGATTGAAACTTACTGAATCCGCAGTTAGGAGTAGTCTTGTTGTCAAGTTTTTCTAGAATTCTGGCATAGAAATTATTATATGGTTTACTCAATGCTGGTAAATTAGCGGTGCCAGCTTCACAAATACGCTGCACTTGAGATTTATATTTCTGAAAATGAAAATTATTAGTAAATTAATTATGGTTATTAAAATTTAATCAAAACACTAATAGATAAATTAATATAGAACATCACCTGGAGATGGCTGGCAACTTGGCGCTGTGTCAAATTGGGCACTTTCATAATCTCTAATATTGGTTTTGGACGAGCTTCTGCATTAAGCAAACAATTAATCTAAAGATATAGACTTAATTACAATTTAATTAAAAGAAATTTGATGAGAAATTATTAATAATATAAAATTACTCTTATCGCCTAATTCGCTAATAGCTGCTGTAAATTTCATGTGAAGCTCTGGAGTCCAAAGAATTCTTGACTTCTTTTCAGTTGAATTATTATTGTTCTTGTTTTCTTTATTTTCTTTCTCTTCTGTTGCTATCTTTTTATTTTCTTCCATGATTTGTTTATCAGTAGATTTCTGAGCATCACCCTGATCTTGTTGACTGTCTGTTGGAGTTTTTTTCTTCCTATATGCATGTTGCCAAACATATTTCAGATCATCAAAGAAAATTGGTTTCTGGAGATAAAAAGTTGCCCCTTCAGCTATCGACTTTATAACAACACTTATACTTCTTTCGGACGACATTACTGCATCACAAAAACTAAATTAAGCTCGTCGCGATATTAATTTCTTGATAAAAAAGTGATCCAACGCAGGAAACCTCCCATATTTACTGGTTCTAAGGAGGATTGATGTACACAACATCCCTCGATGTTTTACCGACAGGCGGTCTCCATGGCTAAAATCCTTAACCTCCAGGTCAAAAGTTGACTAAAACTAATAAACAATGAATCGAAAAATAATTAAGCGAAAATATAAGTTGAAAGCTTACAAATGACAGGAATATTGTACTCGTTCAGTACATGAAGAAATGCAATAGTGTCCATATCAGGCAGGTTCGTAGCAGCCATGGCAAGTTTGAATCTGGTCTTTTGTTCTTTAACCATTGATAGGGCAATTGATGCTTGTTCAGTGGTGGTGACTGAAAAAGGAAAAAGATGCATATATGGTAATTTAGTTCTTTCCATTAGAAAATGATAAAATGACGTTCAAAAATAAATAAACGAACATGAATAAGTAATTTGTTATATAATTATTAAGAAAAGAATCAACTATAAAACAGAACTACTTCGCCCTCTAATATAATCTTTAAAAAAAATTATGAAATTTCGAATACCACGGTTCTTGTCTCCAATCACCTTAATATATATATATTCAATTTTATGAATTTTTCATTAATTAAATCAAAAATATATGAAATATCAAAATATATATTAATGATATTAGTAGTTGATAAATATCAAAATCTGGTATGTCATGACAGAAGAAATTATGCAAAATATAATAAATCAGTTCTTTTTAAGAAGAAAAAATAGGATTGAAGAGTTGATTAAAAAAAAAAAAAGCTTATTATCATACATGAATCAAGAAAAATTAATAACAAACTGCTAAATTTTCTAGGGGAAAAAGAAAAAAAATGCTAACTTTACCATTATATGTATATTGTTCAAGCAATGAAGCTAGGTACATGAGAGATGGTGTATCATTATCCACCAACAGAATTCTAAGGCCTCGAGCAAAGCTAGGAATGCAAATAATTGGTACTTGCTTTCCAACTTCCATTTTGAAAAACAAAGAAAAAAAAATGATGGAAAAGAAAAAAACACCAAGATAAGTCACTTGGTTGAGTCAAAGAAAGTCAGATCCTGATATTTTTTTTAAAAATCGTTGATGTTTTTAAAAATAAATAATTCCTTATGGATAAGATGCGATGACAGAGATTCATTCTTCCTCTAAATACTTAGAATAGGCAATGCGAATCCAGATAATTAAAAAACAAAACAAATAGACGAAGAAAGATGAAATAAAAGACAAGAGTCAGAGATGAAAAAGAAATAATGAAGTCATTCTAATCCAAAGAGATAGGCACACAAGTATAATGTTGGCAGACATATACTGAGCTATAAATAAAGAGGGAGGATTAGGCGAAGTAAAATAATGGTAACAGTTACATTTATAGTGGGGTTCACTACCTGGACCAATAGCTATATTACACGTGTCCTTCTATATGAAGGCAACGAAGTCCACCATCGGTGACTGTGAGACTGTCAATTGTTGACTACGGTTACCACATCATCTGCTACATGGCATACCATCTTTGAATATTTTTTTTCTCTCTTTCTATTTGTGATTTTTTTTTTTTTTTTACCTTTCCTTCTTTAATAATGTACAATAAAAATTCAGATAAGAAATTCAACTTTATTTTCTATATTTAAACAATCAAAAAAACTGAAAAGGTAATGACTTACAACTCATTTTGTTTATTTTCATAAGGAAAGTAAATGAAACTTTCAAATTTTAAATTAAATTAATACTTTTTTATTTTTAAAAATATTCTCGTTTATTTTACATATGAGACTAATTTTTTTTTTAAAAGTTTATAACTTTGTCTTTGCATATATGTTTTCTAAATATAATTTTTTTTAAGAATTTAAAATTTGGAGTATTATACCATATGTATTCTAATAAAATATGGAGAATTTAGTTACTCTGCAGTATCAGTATCTAAAAGACTTATAATTAAATATGCATAAACTTAATTTTTTTTTATTAAAATAACTAATAGTATGTTATTAATTAATAGTCAAACACTTGTCTCATATAAGGAATAAAGTCCATTTACCTTTCAACTTATTCAATTCGCCCAAAAATTAATTTTTTGCTTTTAAAGTTGAACTGAAACGACAAAATGCCTATTTTTTTTAAAAAAATAGCTTTAATATTTTTAGCTAATAAAAATTGTTTAAAATTAGGAAAGAAAAAGTCATTTATAAATATAATTACAGTGTCTTGTCTTTGATTCAAAAAAATAATTAAATAAAATATTTATTTTAAAAATCATAGAATTAGAAAATATTTAATTGAAAATTGAATTTCTAGTTTGAAAAATATTTATTTTTTTAATTATAATTACAGTGTCTTGTTTTTAATTCAAATATTAATAATTATTTTTTCATTATATTTGCTTATTTCAATATTTATTTTTTAAAAATTGGGTGTTTATTCTTTTGGTATAAATTCAAAAGGTAGATTGTATAAAAAAAATTGATTTTTAATCAAATTGCATATTGTTCATAAGTTCAAGTGGCAAATTTAACCTTATATCATTATAAAATTGAATATCATAAATTGTAACCACTGTTGACGGGGCTCAACTCTAGACTCAGGCCCAGTTTTGACCCATTGGGGCTCCACTTCAACTCTAAATTGGTAATACAAAAGGGGAGGAAGCTGAAGTCGCTGATAGGGCACAACCCACCCAACCAAGGACAAGGAGAAAGAGTTTGTTCATGGTAGAAGCCATTAAGAACACCTTGACGTAACCATTATAGGGTTTTGTAGCCTGACTAGAGATCATACTAACTAATCACAAATTAAAAGCTCCATCCATAACAAGTAATCACAAATTATTTTTTAGTTAGTCGGCCTAAATAGTAGCTAGTGAAGTAATAAACGGGCCTACCCAATTTAGTAGAAAAACAATCTCAACAAGTCAAGCCCGTTAGAAAAAAAGCCCAATTCTAACGAACCCGCCAAACCAAAATGGTTATTCGCTTATAATCGAATCCCTGCAATTCAAACTGCATCTCTTCATCATTCAATCTTTGAAATAAATCAAATCAAATTGCTCAAATATTATTATTGGGTACTTGGGCGGGACATAGGCGAACTCGAATAGGCTCAGATTTTGAAATTCGCTACTCGCTAATGGTAAGCCTCTTCTTCGAAATTTCATCTTTACAAACCTAATAGAGCTTTCCCAGCTGTATTACTATTAGTTGTTGAATTTGCAGGCAGATTCCACCGAAGAACTCGAACCCTTGTTTGATTATAGACGCGTCCAGCCTCATAATTTCGTTTGTATCGATGGTGAGTTTTTGATATTCTTTTTATTTCTATTCTCTGGTGTTTTTTATTTTGCTGATGAATTGAAAGAAAGTTCAGTTTTTCTTTTCCTTTTTTTTCTGGGGAATTTCTTGTTTGGATTCCGAGAAAGATTGATGGGTTCTTTTATGAGATATGGAAAAGTTGGAAGCTTTATAAATGTTTTCTTTGGGGTGTTTTTTTTTCCTTATATAAATTTTTGCGGTTGTAAATCAAATGTGCAACATTGGCTTTGGTTTCTTTGATAGATGATGATGGTTCTGATACTTCCTCGGTTAACTCTCCAAAACGAAGGAAGATTTGTCAGAATCCAAAATCCATCGTACGATTTATTTTTTATCTCTTTAATATTTAGTAGAGGTGATGTTCTTGTCAATTGATTTTTATGCCTTCTTTCTTATTGAATTACTTTGGGGATTAGGTTAAAGAGGTTGATGATGATGTACAAGTGTTAGAAATTGTGAATGGTAAAGAAAAGGATGAGGAGGATTGGCTCCCTCCTCCGCCCAAGGTTCTCCAAAACCAGCTTGGTGAGAACTCCACTATTAAGGAGTTGAGGTACCATCGTGCATTAGATATGTATTGGAGATTTTTCTTTCGTAAAGGGGTTAATGGTGTTCCCATAATATGAATACCTGCTTGTACTTTTCCAAATTGTGTGAGCTGCGAATGCAGGTTGAAAAAACAGGAGCTAGAGTCACTTGCTAAATCAGGTGTGGCTGTGTTGCGAGCTGTGGAAGAGTCTGTGAAAAGAGAACTTAGTAGTTCACTGAATGTCTCTGAGAAACTAGCAAAGCCTCCTTGTGAAAGAGCTAAAATCATAATTACGATTCAAGACAAGAAGGAAGGAAAACAGTTTCGAGTGTATAAGGTATTTTATGAATTTCATTGGTTATTTGCTTGGTATGTTTCACAGGTTTAGCTTTCTTCTGTTTGCAGTTGATTGTTTGAAGAATTTCCAATTCTATACTGCACTAACGTTATCCATGAAATTAAAGTCTGACTAAAATGGAAAATTTTGTATGTTGAATAAATACTATTGTGATTTGTGACCATGAAACTAGGGAATGAGAATAATACAAGTACAGTAATTGGAGATTATTTTGTTCAATAACCCATGATCATTTTTTCATTAAAGCGTGGGCTGTTTCATCCACAGCTTCTATCATATGTTGTGTTTGGATAATGTGACTGTGTTAGTTATACGACACTACAGTTCTTTACAAGTTCACGGTTACTGTCCCTGCATTTTGGCCTTGTTCTTCTTGGATTGGTGCATTTCAAATATCATGATTGATAATTCCCTCAAAATGAATTGCTATGGTAGCCTAGTAAATTTTCTTTTTTACTTTAGCTCTCACTTTTTGCACATTTGAGCATCTCATTGAAAAACAGAAGTAAAACTGGAAATTTTTTAAACCAAAAATAAAATGTAGCTTTTTTTTTTTTCAAAGATACACGTTGGTTATTGTAATTTTTTTAAATGTAAAAAATTATGCATAAAGTTCATCTTACACTTTGATAATATTGTTCACCCTCTCCTTTGTAGCTTGATGACTATTTCAAAAAATTGTTTTTCTTTTCTTCTGAAGAGCAATCTTATGAAAATATCCAATTCAATTGATGGATTCTCTGCATTTTCAAATATTTGGGTCATTCGAATATTTCCACATGGAATTTATTTAATTTAATTAGTTAGCTCCTTTCTGTTTGTTACAGTTTGAAAGATGAAATTTTTATGATGCATGTGCCTATGGATCAAAGAATATCTCACCCTGAATATTTAAATATGTATTTCTTATTATGTACTAATTGACTTCCTCTTGTATATTATACTTCTCATAATAATGTTTTCGACAATTACAATTCTGTGAATTAGAATCCTTCCATTTTTAATAGGATGACAAGTTTGAGCGGCTGTTCAAGATGTATGCGGATAAAGTTAAGCTTAATATTCAAAGCTTAGTGTTTTCCTTTGATGGGGACAAAGTCAGTCCAACAGCAACCCCTGATAGCCTTGGCATGGAGGATGATGACATTATTGAAGTGGATGTAAAGAAAAGCTAAATGAGGTAAGGTATCAATGAACTTTACGACTCTCTCACAAGACATTATGAAATTCGTTAGATAGCCATATATTTTGGCAAGAAGGTTTCATATTGCTTGGCTTGTGTCATGCAGATAAATCTCAATAGAAATATCATTTTCAGGGTACATCTACAAAATGATCAAATTTTAAAGAGGCATTGAAAGCATTGTTCAAGAGTTGTATAACTGTTATAAAACTTTTGTTAATTAAAGCATCAAAGCTATCCTGTCTATATCTAGAATTAAAAAATCAGGGCCACCGGTGCTCTTACCAGTCATTCATGCATTTGCCTCTGTTCTTGCCTTTCTCAAGATCCTGTTCATATCATCATATGGTGCTTGCTACTCTGCTGCATATTCTTATTGCTGGTTGGTTATGTAAGAGCTTCTTACTGCTGGTTGGTTATGTAAGAGCTTCTTATTGCTGGTTGGTTATGTAAGACCGTCTTATTGCTTGTCTTTATTGCAGGTACATCACTTTCTAGCAGTTAAGCTGTTAAAAATTCTACAGCTTTTTTATCAAATTTTTGATTTGACTAAAGTGCTAAAATGTGACTTAATGTTACTTGTGAGAGCTAGACTTGCCTGCATGTTTAACCTCTCAAGAGTTTTTGAGCTTTGACTGATAGCTTTTTCACTTTTGGGCCTTAAATGTACAGTGTATTGCAAAATTTGAAGTTGTTTTCAGGCTCTTGTGCGTCTAAGTAAGCTTAGGAACAGTTTAATCATGGAAATTGTTAATGGAGGACAAGAGGCAAACCCACATGTAGATGTGATTTCTTGTACCTAATTTGGAAAAGGACCATTAGCTAAATGCTTTCTTTGCAATATGGACATTTGCATTAATTATTTTTGGAGATGAGATTATATATTTGCATATTTGAGTCCCCAAGGCTTTGCTTGTTTAAGCATTTCATTTTGAATATTCAATCTTAGGTAAATGGGAAACAGAAATTTCATATTATATATATTTGCCGACTTCTAAATTTGTTAGTTAAATTTGTTGTGATTGAGATGATTTGAGTTCAAAATTATTGTTGAAATGATTCAAATTCGGGCATTTTCACTGGTACAAGTGAAAAGACTAATCATATAGTATAAATTAGTTTTAAAAATGGAGTGTTTATTTTTATATTGTACAAAGCTAGGTACTCAAATTTCACAATTTTTTTTTTTTTAATTTTTTATATTAAAAGTAGAAAAAAACTAATAATAATAATAATAATAATGATTTTATTTAATTTTTTTTATGGGGAAAATGACTATATAGTGGAATGGTGACCGATAAACAGGTGGCTAACTTTGTTAAGTATTGGCCAACGTGGCGGTGAAGATACAATTAACAGTAAAGGAATAAAACAATCTTAATCACTTCATTTTATATAATATAAACCCTAAATAACAATTTTTTAATCAAATAATATAATGAAGTTTTTAGATTTGTTTTGTGAACATTAATGACCCATGTAATCAAATATATTTATGTTTTATTTACCGTTTATGAAATTTAAATTCAATTAAGTGTAATTTGATTAATCTACGGGAGAAGTTTAATTTGAATCCTTTCCATTAAAAAAATATGACTAATTTAGGAAATGTTACTTTAAAAGAGAGCACGACCAAATAAATTTATGGACTAAATTATTTAGTTATTAGGTCTAGATATTACTTTTGGAAACTTAGGTTCCATTTATCTTTGTAGAATAATTTTTCATAATTTTTCGAGGCGGTCAAGTAAATAAGTCAAAGAAAACATTTTCCTAATAAAAAAAAAAATATAAGCCATTTTTAAGGAAAATAACTTCTCACTTGTAATAGAAGAAAATATTTTCCGAACATTAACAAATTTATTGTAGCCTTATTAATGCATATTTTTTTAGTTTATTACTCATTGGTGGCCATTGTCACCAGTAACTATTCATCACTAGCTGCCACCACCAATCATTGGCAATTTTCATAATTTAGTTTTTTTTTTTTTTTTTGCATTTTTATATTTAATAATAAAATTTTTTTAAGTACAAAATTTCCATTATTGTTAATAATTAATATTTTTATAGTTTCATGACTTAAAGATTTTACTCTCTCTTTTCCAAAAAAGATGGTTGATCTTTCATTTTCATTTTTTGTGTTTTCCAAAATATAGTCTACTTTTTTAATCCTTAAATTGTCCATTATATCCTTATTGAATTTTACTTTATTTTCAATAATATTCATTAATTTTTAGTTATTATTTTATATAATAATTACTCATATTTTATTTAAGATGGACGTAATAAAAAAATAATATAAATAAAATTATACTTTAATTATATTTTTTAATATATAAAAATAGAAAATGAAGAATGTAATATTTTTTAAATAATTTTAACTATTACAATCAAATAATGAAAAATAAATCATTTAAAACTATTGTATAAAAGTAAATCTGTGACACGAATTAGCGCAGTTGGGCGGTATGTATATAATGAATAAAGTACCCATCTGAAAAACACGCACAGCGCTGACAACACCGCCGTCAAGAACCATCGTGGCAACCATCCGGTAAACTTTTGGGATACGTGGAAGCCTCCTATTGGGCAGAGCAGGTAAACTTGTGGATCACATGACGACGATAGTAGTAAGTTGGAGTTCACATGCACATGGATAACGTCCATTGGGTCCCACAAAAGAACCACGTATTCACTTCCATGTCAGATAAAGTTCACGCTTTTTACTCGCACGTCAGCCCAAAAAGGCAATGATGGATAGACAGAGAAGCGCACAAGAAGAAGAGCAGTGATATAAAAAGGATTATTCATTGTTATTATTCAATTGCAGAAGAAGAAGAAGAAGAAGAAGAGAAACCAAAGGTACTTATAATTTCTTTTTTATATGTATATATTTTTCATTTTTTGTTAATCTTTGAATTAGATAGATCTTTATTCTAAAGCTTTGATTTAATTGAGCTGGTCTTGTGATTGACGAGTTGCAGATTGATTTTTGGTTACTCTAGATTATGGATTTCAATTGAATTATGGTAATTTATTTATTTAGGTTTTTTGCAATTATCTATGAGAATTTTGTTTGGTTCTTGTAAATTTTTTATGATTAATTTAAGTGTTTGAATGAATTTAGAGCATATCTTTTTGATCCTTCTCTTCAGTTAAGATATTCTCCCATTTAGTTCAGCCTTTTTTTGTTAATGAATTTTGTCCGTTATTATTATTCTTTTTCTGGTAGAAAGCTCTTTTCAATAAATTCTGTTCTTGTTAAAAGGCTCTTTCTTCAACTTTTTTGTTTTTTAAATTTGTTCTCCAAATCTTTAATAATACCAAACCTTTGGCTCTGAAAAAGGCACATCGATAGATGATTGTTTCTGAATTATTTGGAGTCTGATAATAATATTTAATTTAACTTGCTTCATTTTCATGAGTTTTGTCTTCAGAATGCAATTTATATTATACAAGTTCACTGCTTAACATTTTGCTGATATTCATTTAGTTAATTGCCATTTAATGTTTATTATAAGAACAAACTTAATCGTCTTTTAGTTGGTTTTGAACATCTTAAGTTGCAGCAAAGTGTAAGCACGGAAAAGAGCTTCAGCTGTTTGACATATGATGACTAATTTCTTTGCATTTTCCTTCTTTTTTATGCAGAAATCTTGTTTTGGATCTTGAAAATTTGTGCAGCTGCAATTGTGATTTTAGGTTTCTGGTGGTCATGATATGATTGGTGGTGTCAATATTCAAATTTAAATTCAATAATGTGAAAATATAACTCACGAGGGCTGGGAATTGTGGGGCTATTGATGATCTGGAAATAATAAAATGGAGAAAATTTGTGAATTCTGCACAGCATTGAGACCAGTAGTTTACTGTAAAGCTGATGGAGCATATCTTTGCCTTTCCTGTGATGCAAAAGTCCATTCAGCTAATGCAGTCTCCAATAAACATCTCCGTACTCTTTTGTGTGATTCTTGCAGAAATCACCCAGCATATGCTCGGTGTTTGGATCACCAGATGTTCTTGTGTCGTGGCTGTGACCAGAACATTCATGGAGTCTCTTCCCAGCATCAGAAACGGCTTGTTAGTAGCTTCATGGGATGCCCTTCTGCTAAAGATTTTGCAGGGTTGTGGGGTTTTAAATTGGATGAGGTAGATAAAAACGCTTTTCGAGATCAGTTATTTTCCACTCCACGTGCTTCTGTGCAACCTAATGCAGCAACAATTGCCATCCACAAAGAGTCTTGCAGACAAATTGGAAGCTCTTCAAGAACATCTAAGGTAAATTATTCAACTTTGATATCTAGCGCAAAATCTAAAGTGGGATTGAGTAGAAGACAAATTTAGGTTGGCAAAATTTAAAGATTTTCAAGTTCTAGAACGATAAGCGTTACATTATGAATTTGAAATTAATATTCATGTAACTCAATATACGAAAGGTAGTATGCTTCAGTTAAGTTCATAATCACATCCACTAAGCAGGATTAGTTACATGCATTCTACATGTGTTACGAGATTTATTTTGGATCTTGTGATTCAATGAAACTCTTTTTAGCAGTTCTTAATCTTGTGATTCATCCTGCAGATATCATTGAAAGGTCAAGGACAGCAAAACAATGGCTTTATTCTGCTACAGATTCTTGATCTGAAAAAGCTTCAGCTGACTGAGATTGATAACAGTTCACCTCTAACATGTGGTCTTGAAGAAACTGATGTATCTTCTTCAATATTTGAAAGCATGGAGAAATTTAATGACAGTGTTGACCTTTTTCAAAATTCTCAAGATCCAGGTAAGGGTGACTGTCCACTTCAAGAGCTAAATGCGGACGCTTTGCCTTCGTCATTTTCTCAACCAGAGCATTTACCCTTGTCTTCAACTGCTGCAAATCCTTTGCTTGGAGAATCCTTTTGGCAATGCAAAAGCCCTGTTCAAAGTAACCAGGTCTGTTCAAACACTTTGAATGATTAACTTGGATAACCAGTAATAGCTTTTTTGCCCTCAGCATGTGCAAAATTATTCTTACAGTGTATCAAGGAATATCAAATAAATTGTGTCCTATTCTTATTGAGTAGCATGCCCAAATTCTTTAGAAATTCAAAAAAAATGGAAAATGCTTGGAAGAAAAAAGAATATCTGACGTTTCTATGAATATTTATTAGAAAGGGAATTTGAGTCCAGTAGACTTTCACTTCCAATATGTGTAAATATATGCCAAAGCTTATCCTAAACTTGCTCATTGAAATGAACCTGTATGCAGTTATGGTCTCAAAATATGCAAGACCTTGGAGTCTGCGAACACATTGTTTGTCATGATGATATTAACATACCCGATGTTGATTTAACATTTCGGAACTTCGAAGAACTGTTTGGAGGTGAACAAGACCCTGTTAGGGCACCGCTTGATGATAAAGATGCATCGTGCTCCTCTCTGGAGAAGGATATGTCCCTTGATACATTGCATAACAGAAATGCGAGAAAGGTAATGATCCTACCACTTCTTTTATAACAAATATTCTTCAATCAGATCCATTTTCTCACCAAGGTACTCGGAAAAATTGGAAACAGGTTTATGCAATATGTATAAAAGGGTGATCCGTTGCACGAGCAATATGAATATATAAGATATATCTTTGAGTTTCAGAAAATGTTAAGCAAGCATGTAAGTGAATCAGGTAATGTGAAAGGACAAACGATGACATTGTAAATCAAGGATTATCACAAGAAATTTAGGTATTATTTGAAGAAAAAGTCAGTTGCATTTAGAACACAATGTTGTATCTCCAAGAACTTACATCCAAATCATTAGCCTGCAAACTCTGATAGTAGCAGCTGCAATAGTACTTTTCTTTTACTTTTATCATTTCTGCCATTACTCAGCAGGTTATAGTTGTGCTCAGTGGTACTTCAATCTGCATAGTTTCAAGAAAACTCTACACAAAGATATTGTTGACCATTAGCGTCTTTATGTTGATCACGCAAGTCACTATAGGCCAATCTTGTGGTCTAGGAAAGGAAGCTTGTGCCATGTCTGATTGTCCAAATGATCGTCAAAGTGGGGCTTTAGTTCATTTCACGTTTTTAAAAAGCTCTTATGCTATTTGTTGTCTAAATCATAAGCATGCACAGATTGAGCATGTAAATTGGCCTGTTACAACATGGATAAAATGTAAGATAAATAGTAAATGACCTAAATCGTGTACAAATAAACCTGAAAGTGTGTGTGGGAAGCTCTAAATTGGGACATGAAGGGGATTGTATTTAACAGAGCTTTCAATCCTGGATGGAACTTTATGGATAATTTTTAAGGAACTGAATGGTATGCTGCAAAACTGCAAACAGGGGCAGCAGCCCTACTTCAAGCAGGGTTCCCCTTTGATAAATAGTAAATAGACAACAGATTAAAAAGTCTTTTCTTAGACCTTTAGGAAGATTTTAAAACTAACTTACTGATGATGGTTTTTCTTCAGTTTCTTTTGCTTCTACTTCCTTCTTCTGTTCTGAAATTTAGTTTCTGCAGGGGACTTCTATTGCATCATCTGCTTACATTAGTCGGCCTGTTCACATGGACAAAGATAAAGGTCCTTCTACCCAAGTTTACACCTTACCTGGAAGTCTGCATGCTCCTCGGACAATTCAGCCATCTTATTCGGCAATGTCATTCTCTGTTTCAAGGCTTAGTGCTGAAAGCAGTGCCACCGAATATATCGATAGTGGATTTTCGCCATATATCATAGGGGCTGAAGTTTCATGTCGTTCTCCTGAAAAGGGCGCACATTCAGGAGATAAAGAAAATGCAATAATGAGACACAAAGAAAAGAAAATGGCCCGGATGTAAGTATTACCTTTGACTCTTCTGTTGGGTTCTGAAATCAGAATCATGAATTTTATTTGTCATATTTGTCAAAATTGTCATTTGTTGGCATTGAAGACTTAATCAACCTAAGAGCTCAAGTTTGTAGATATGGCCTGAGAATATTAGCATGTTCTCACCGGTGAAAGCTCTGTGGGCTTGAGCGCATGGTCAAGCTATGCCTTCCATAACCTCTTGCTGAATATTGAACCATAAGAAATGACATTGCCGGGGATTTAATACTAGATGTACAGGACCATATTAAATAACCATTTGACCTAAAACTTCAAGATTGCATGAGAGCCAAATAATTTTATTTTTATGCTTAACACTTGCTTCTTATTTTTCTCCAATCAGACACCACTTACTTTCTCAGCAATTATATCATGTGTTTTGACATTAATGTCTGAATTCGCATCTTCTGGAGTTGGAGTTTGAGTATAAATTATTGCTCAACTTAAGTCATATGATTCCTGTAGTGACTCTTCTTTGGTTTCCTACATTGATTATGGGCATGGATGAAATGAAAAGTGCTCAAATCACACCTGTGTATGCTTTATGTTGGTTTATCTTTTAGGCTGCATCTATAAAAAGTTAAAATTTGTTTTCTGTTTTAACTGTGGACATTTTGCATGAATTTCCAATAAAGATGAAGACTTTGTTGTCTATCATCTACACGATTCTCCAAGTGAGCCATCAAGGAGAAAATTTGCTGCATTTGGAACATACCACAAATAAACTAATAAAGGGTTTGAGATAAACACTTTTTAGCCGAATTCTTTCAGAATTCACTTAATGAGTTACCTAGAGGAGTTTGTGCCAATTGCCTCTTCAGCTTCCTATAAAAGTTCCCTGTTTCTAGTGGATGCCAAAAATTTTGTCACATAAATTGCACCGCATATTTATAAGGTATAGTGAGAAAATGCATTATTTGTTTGCATGGCAAATTTTATATGTAGATGTTCATATTTTTTTTAACCCTTATTTGTTTATGCCTGCTGGACTCAAATTTTTTTGTTATGTTTACATGTTTTAAACTCTGTTTGTGAAGTATTTAAAGCCCTATTTGCAGTGGTGCATTGACACATTAAACAGTTAGTTTACATATTGATCTAAATTCCAAGTATTTTAATCTTGTTGGTTCTGTAAAATCAAAATATATTTCTATACCTGCATTCAACATTTTTTTATGACTATGGAAACGCGAGCAAATGCAAAAGCAGCATTTATAAGATCATCACCCGAATGAAAAATATATATCTAACAAATTATCCTTTTGCAGGCAAGAAAATCAAATTCGTTATGGACCTAAGAAGACAAGAAGTGATGTATGGAAGTGAGTAAAAGGTCAAGTAGTAAACACAGAAGACACTATTGATGTAACAAGAAGCTATTGACTGGAATATTTATTACCATGGTTTTGTACATAAAACCAAAGTGGTTCAACTGTATGTTAATGTTATACTTATTTCAATTCAACCAATTCTTTCAGTCCCATAAGTCTGTATATAGCCCTATAGTAGGAGAGATTTGGCTCCCCTTTTTCATGAAATATAGAGGAATCAGGTGATTATGCCCTTGATTGATCCTTTGGAAATATACTTGCTGCAGTAAATTTGGAATAAAGCCAGAACAAGCAACATTGACCATAATTAAGTTTAAGTTTCATTTTCAAGTTGGTTATTGGAGAAGGAATTAGAAGAACATATGTCAAAATCTCGTACCATAAATAGCTTTAGAATGGAATTATAGATGAATATCACAGCTGTCTCGGCTATCGGGCTAAATATAATTTTGTTCACCCTGTGTCAGGCTCATAAGGGGAAAAGTGCTCCCGACGGAGATTTCTATATATTATTACTAGACGGAGATTTTTATATATTATTACTAGATTTTGATAGAATTTAATCAAATTGTTTTTAACAAATAAGCAACGTTTGGTTAAATTTGTCTAAAATGGTGATAATCAGATTACTAGTAATATTGTTGAAACAATTAAAATTTAGTGACTATAATAAAATTTATTATTGAATTTCAATGATATTACAAAAGAGATGCACTTTTGATGATGAAAATGGTGTGATCATTTAGGCTTTAATTAATAATTATTGTTCATTCACCAACCATAATTAGATATATAGCAAACATGAGATTTTGGTGGTGGAACAACTGGACAAAAAATGAGGTAGTTATAGTTGTGAGAAAGAAGCAAACTAACAACAAAAGAAACATGATGAGAGGCTCTTTTTCCAATGTTCATGTAATTGCATAATATGTCTTAATCCATGTTTTTGACTTGAGAATTGAAACCCCTTAAATATCACCAACACCACCAACACCCATTTTCTTTCAATTAACTTCAAAATTAAGCGATTATACAATCAAATGCTTCTCTAACCGCCAAGGTACCTTCCATTTCCATGTGTTTTGTTAGCTGTTTCACCATCCTATGTTTATTGTATTCTAATCAAACTTTTTTCGATTCAATTCTGTTTGATTTTTATTGTATAAAACTAAGTTAAATTTAAGTTTAAAAATAGTCAAATCAAATTGAGGATCTCCGCTAAGCATTTATGGCTAAATGGTTAAACACCATCTCATAATTTGCGAATTCATAAATTCAATTCCTACTAAATACATGTCAACGGAACCATCGAATTGAATTGATTTGATTCATATATTAATTGATTAATTCAATTTTAATTTTTAAAAAATTAGTTTATTTAACTTAAACATTCAATTTGGTTTTCACCCAACTGACCATTTATACACTCTAGCTAAAAGATGTGAAAAAAAAATAGTGAAAACCCTATAAGCAATCTTATTATTAAATGAGCATCATATACTATACCCCATTCCATATTAAGTGTGCGTTTTGAAAGTTACTCTAGTGTTAAGGAAATTATGAAAAACCATTAATGTGGCTAATATTTTACTAAACTGCCCTTTTTAAGAAAAAGATAAAAAATTAATTGCATTGACTTTATAATGATAAAGGTATATTTAGAAATAGTTGTATAATGTTATTTTAGTTTTATCAAAGCAATTTAAATTGGAAAAAAATTTGCTAAATGGATATTTAATATAGAATGGAAAGAAATAATACCTCCGTCCCAAAAAAATAGTCCACTTTCTATTTTCACACAGATTAAGAAATATGATCAAATGACAATTTTATTCATATAACTTTCTATTATACCCATCTTAAATAACACATGAGTATGAATAACAAATAATTAATGAGGGTTATTGAAAATAAAATAAAATAAGGGTATAGTAGACAATTCAAGGATTAATCATATAACTTTCTATTATACCCATCTTAAATAACACATGAGTATGAATAACAAATAATTAATGAGGGTTATTGAAAATAAAATAAAATAAGGGTATAGTAGACAATTCAAGGATTAATTATAATGCACAAAAAGAAAGTAGACAATATTTTAAGACAAACAAAAAAAAAATGGACCATTTTTTTGGTACAGATTAAGTAATTTATATCTCGAAAGTTGACACTTTTTTGAATAAATAAAATACTAAAAGTTAAAGGTGTCTGAAATTTTTTTGAGTGCCATTCACCTTTTTTTACGACCATAAACTTAATAATATTCATCTTCCATAATAGTTGTCACATTTGAAATTTTACATTTTTTAAAAAAACTATTAAATTTGTCAAAGTTATAATAAATTATTGAATAAATTAACTATATTACCCTTAATTTAATACTAATTATCTAAAAAAACCTTTAAATTGAAATAATAATTATTGCTCATATATAAAGGATAAACATGGAGAAAAATATTTATTACTCTTTGAAACCACAAATGTGACAACTATTTTAGAATAAACTATTTTCGCAAGTGTGACAAGTATTATGGAATGGAGGTAGTATATATTTCTTGGAAAAGATATATCTTGAATGTAAATAATAAAAAACTAAGATTTTTTTTTTATTCATCCGCAGGCTCAACATGAATTTTTTTGGGAGTGCCATCCCTTTTTTTTATAATGATAAACCTAATATATACTTTTTGAAAAAGATATATCTTTCATGTAAATAATAAAAAATTAGTATATTCATCGGGAGGCTTAATATGTCAGAATATAATATTATGAACTATACAATAAAGATAATCATCCTCAATTTCACTAATTAGTGAAATTTCTTATAATCAACAAATTAACCAAACTTGATTGGTTTTTTAAATTTAAATATTTATTGTGTTACAACTACTCTAACAATATTTTGTTAACACTTCCTCTTAAAAATTAAAGTAAAAGAAACATTTCCTTAGTCATGATAATTGATGGGTAGTAGCTAAGAGGTAATGGTTAATAATTATACATCTCATGAATGTTAGTTGTTTTATAAAATATAATAACAATTATTATTGAAATGTAAAATAATTATATATATAATATTTCATTTTTAAAAAATGAATATATTAATTATTTTCTACTTTAATGTGTTATATAAATGTAGAATATTAACAAAAAAAAAAAGAATTACATTGATGTTTAACTATTAGTTATTATTTTTAAATAATCATAATATAGTGAGCATATAAAGTCTTAGCTTGAAAAAATAATTTTATTAATATTATTTTTATATAATTAATATAGTATAAATATAACATAAATCTAAATTAGTTATCAAGTATAGAATTTTTAATAACTAGCTGCTAATATTTTTTTAATTTCCCCAAATGAGCTATCATTTAGCACTCATTAACTAAACTAGCTAAACTAAACAACCCATTAAAACTGTTTATTTTACTATTTTGCCAATATGGCCCACTCATTTTTTCCATGCCATTGCCGGCTGATCCTTCATTTACATATCAAATGTTTGAAAACTTGAAATTTATTTCATTTAAAAATAAATTTTATTTAAGATAATATATTATTTACATATAAATCTTACACTTTAATTTACATGAAATATAAAATTTATTTCTAATGTAACTCTTTTACACACGCGTATCTCTATGCTCAAAACGAGATTGGTATTTAAATAAAATTCTTCAAATAATCGCAACTCTAAATTTGAAATGTAAATATAAATTGATATTTATTGATCTATTATTGATAAATAGGACTCAATTTAAATAATAATAAATTATATACAACTAAAAATTTGAAATTTCAAAGGAATTTTCATTTATATGGACAAATCAAATGTGAATTTATAAATATATTTTTAAAATTTCTTAAAATTGATTTATATCAAAGGAGTTCTTAGAAAATATGATGCATTAATGAATTATATCCAACTGACCATATATATATATATATATATATATATATTTCATTTTTTTTTCTATCTTGATTTATAAAAATGAGGAGGAGAAGGAAAAAACTCATCTAGAGTGCAATTTTGTAAATATCCTCCAAATCCGAGGTATGTTAAATATAAAAGATTCCACGTTCTGTTGCTACCTAACTGTATTGATGCATGACTATGAACGAATTTTACACCCAAACAACGTGAGGAGACACTGACTCTCTATCTCTCCCGTTCTCTCCGGTAAATATTCATTGACTAGTAAAAACTTATAAAAATCGCCCATATTACAAAATATGATAATACTGTACCGATGGTTTCTGATCAGAATCGACGTCCCAGATTACTCTAACAGGTAGGGTAGGGCCCAAAAAGATCTTACAATGCTGCACAAGTGAACTTACTTCAGTTGAAATAACTGCAATGCCCTTAAGAGAATGAAAGAAGTTGCTAGTCTGAAGGGCATAATAGTAAAAAAGGAGGACTAAGAACTGGAAATTCTGTTAGAAATGTTTGTTTTTAGTTTTTGAAACAGTTATTAAATACCAGTAGATTTTTTTTTCGTTTCTCAATGTCCCCTGCCACCAAACATGCTTCTTCTCTTTCCCTCCAATTTTCTCTCTCTATAAATCCCTCCTTTTCTCTCATTTTCTGCCCCCCCATAAAACCGCCTTACTCTCTCTGAGCTGAAGTTTCAGAGAGAAGCTTTCTTCTCTGTTCTTTACCGGTTCAGGTATCTTCCTTTTCGATTTTTCATTGTGTAATCTTCGCCGATGATTTTTTACTTGTTTAATCACAGTTCGATGTAACATATCAAGTTCTGCTATTTTATGTGTGTATGTGTGTGTGTGTGTGTGTGTTCTCGTGAATTTTTCTATTATGATGATCATAAGTAACTTTTCAATTCGATGCTTGTTTCAGTGAAGAACTCGTATATATCTGCAAGTAAAATTATCCAAAGATCATGTTTCTTTGTTTGTTTTTAATTTTTGTTCTGTTTAATCTAATTTCTTTCTATACTAATTAATCAAACTTGTTTTGCAAATTACATTGTTATAATTTAAGTATGACTTTATGATTCCTTTCTGCTTTATTTAATCTATATGAAATCTCTGTTTTCAAACTTTAGATCTATGGCGGTTATCTTTTTGTTATCTGTAATTGTAATTTAGAAGGTTTCATTTATGGATTTTATCTTTTATGGAGTGTTCTTGATAGGAAAATAATTCGTTATGTTTTTTACTTTATTTTGGTTCATTTTCCGAAAGAAAAGCATAGTCAAGTATCAGCAGAAATGGAAAGCGACTTCTCCTCCACCGGTAACGATGAGTTCGTCGTCAGTACCAAATCTGAATACTACAGCCCAAACGACGTCGATTTCACCTCCATCTTCCTTCCCAAAGCTTCTCAATCTATAACTCCATCAATGGATTCTCGCTTTGTGATGCAACATCAGGACCTGATTAATCGCATCGCACTTTGCCTAACGCGCCTCCGCGAGGCGGCCAGAGAAGTGGAATCCCTGCGCCTGGAGAACACTGCTCTCCGATCTGTGAACAGCGAGCTCAACAACCACCTGAGTTTACTCATCCAAGCTTCGGTTCAGGAACACTGCCTTCCCTCTGACTACAACACGACTCCATTAGAGGTCTTCAATGATTTTCGCAATTTGCGATTCACAGGCGGTGATGAAGGAGAAGAACTGCGCGAAGACGAGAGTCCTACGAGCGTTATGGAGGTGCAGCCTGCGGACACGTCGGAGAGAACAACGTTGCCTAAGAGTATTTCTGTGAGGTCTAATGGCTACTTGAAGACGATTCAGGCTGGTGCGACTAAGACTCGGGGGGTGACTCGGCCTAAAACCGAAAGTCCGCTCAATGCAACAGTAATTTCTTTACTTTTTCTTGTTTTTTTTTATTATTTTTGTCCCATGTTCTTTATTTTCTCAATTTTATTTCTAACTCGTTTGAGTTTGAGTTTTTTTTTTTTCTTTTCTTTTTTTTTTTTTTTTGGAACACTTTGTTTGAGAATTTAGAGTAAAAATATTGATAGAATCTGGTGTAGAAGGTTTTGGTATGTCTAAACACGTGGCTAGTAGTGTTAAGAACATCACAGTACGGTTTGTTACAAAACTGACTTGATGGGGTTCAATTACCAGTCTATTATGATAGCACTTGTGAGTTGCACGAGTGCTTGCTCTCTCGATGGAGCAATTGAGGCTGACTGACTGACTGCTCTTGGTTTTGTCCATTTTAATACTTTCCTTTTCCATTTTTTTTAAGTTTTAATTTTTAATTTTTAATTTACTGTACGATTCTGCAATTAAATGGAGGAAATTAATCATTGTTAGACATTGGGCCTGTTTGGCTCTGTAAATCCTTAGTGAAGAATGGAATTCATGATCAAATTGGCTGAAGTGGCCCAGGAATTTGGAAGGTCCAGATGAGCAACGGTGAAATAACCATGGTGAGAAGCGATAGAGATTGAGAGCTATACATCTTTATATCACAGCACTATAGAACCTAAGTAGAAATTATACGAGATTGTCTCCTCTCTCTGTTTTTTTTTTTATCTTATTGAATATCCGAGTTGTCTCTTTGTATGTTCTAAGCTGTGTTATGTACAGATCATGGGACTAGAAACCATTAATGATGTAATCAATGTGGGATGTGTTGTGCAATTTAGACAAATAAGAATGCCTAGTAGTGTACATATATGATATATTAGTGCAAACCAAGTGTAGATCATTTATCTTTCATCATTTGCTATTTTTAATGAGAAAAGTGTTAAAGCACTCCTAGTATTTGAGTAAAAGCTTCTATCACTTTGTAGACTTGGCAAGGAAATATCTACTATTTGTTCGGATGTGACGCATTATTTATGCTTAAATGGAACTTGCTACAATTGCACGCTGTTCTTAATTTCTTGGCCGTCTTTTAATTTGAGGATGATGTTAAATGCAGCAGAAGGTTTATGTGCGTGGAGGGAAGAAGGAAGAGGAGCCTCTTGAGCTTGAAGTGTACAACCAAGGAATGTTCAAGACTGAATTGTGCAACAAATGGCAGGAGACTGGTACTTGCCCATACGGTGATCATTGCCAATTTGCTCATGGCCTTGAAGAGCTCCGCCCAGTAATCCGCCACCCTCGCTACAAGACTGAGGTTTGCAGAATGGTCCTTGCTGGTGATATCTGTCCTTATGGCCACCGCTGCCACTTCCGCCATGTCCTTACTGAGCAGGAAAGGTTTATGGGAGACATCAAGTCAAGATCAATCAAGCTCGAGAGGTAAAAATAATGGGGCTAATGTAAAGAAATGTTTATAATTTTCCTCGTGAGAACGGTAAATAGTGATGAATGATACACTTTAATCTAGTAAAATATAAATATATGCGAATGGTGGACATATATAATATATAATCTAAGAAATGATTAGAAAATATGATGACTTAAAGAAAAAAAAAATTGGAACAGAAGGTGGAGATTGGAAAAAGGGCCTTAGACAGATTATTAGATCTTTTGTATTGTTTGGCGTTCCACTTTAATTTCTTTTATTATATATATCACATAGATATGGAGTAAAGTTTGGTAATTTGAAGCCAAGCAACCAAAAAGAAGAAAGAAACTCACTGTAATAATGTTTTTCGATCTGCCAAAGCAAGCAAAGATTTTTTTTTTTTTTTTTTTTTATGTAGTTATCATTTATTGCTGCTCTCATTCTCACTGCTTGTCGTACTCTTCTTCTGTAGTGACAACTTTGGAAATTTTCATCATATTTCTGATTTTAATGATGTTTCTATATCGTTTTACTGTATTATTCATTATATCTGTTTCTGTATTTACATTTTGTTTTTTTTTTTTTTTTGGCTTTTATCTATGCCCTGCAAGATAATTTTTGTGGGAAGAAAAACAGTTCTTTAATAGTTTTATTGTTCTAGGTACTCATGGTAGATTAATGAAATTATTGGTATATTTGAAGTTAATCCAGTTAAAATGATGTTTTATTTTTCCAAAATTTTAACCAGTCCAATAGTTAAAATGGATGACCCATGAAATTAAATTGATTAATATTTTTTAACCAATAAAATTGATTTTTAATTTACTTAAAGGTAAATTTATATTTTTCATTTATTTATCAAATTAATCTCTTGTTTAAGGAATATAAATCTTTTCCACTCAGATCAATTTCCATTGCCATGGGTAATAAGTTCCCGAATAAAATTTTGACTAAGTGGTCATTTGTTAGGGCTAAGTTTTGAATGTTGAATTTGAATTCACTATGTTATTGAGTTAATTTTTTTTTTAAACTATTAGTATCCGGATCCTATTATCAGGAACCGGCTAAATCCGGCTCGGGGCTCTTCGCTCCTCCGTGCAAGTGCGTTTAGTGGGCATCGAACCCAAGAGTTTTTCTCACATGTCCAGCCTGCCTTGCCAATTGAGCCACAACTCGTAGGTATTGAGTCAAATAAGTTGGAGGTGATATTAAAAGTTGATCGTGGAATAATTAAAAATAGTGTATTTTATAATTACATGTACAATTTTATCTTTTCATTCAATAAATTATATAGTTTATTAAATAAGCTCTAAAAAAAATTCATTCATTGAGATAAATTTTGACTTGCAAAATTTAAATTAATTGATATTAAAATGAAATAGCAAAAATAATACTTTGGATTTAAAATATTTTTTTAAAGTGTTGTAACAAATAGCCCAAGTTATAAGGTATATTTGACTTTAGTTAACTATCTCTGTTAGGTTAAGAGGTTGATTCATGGAAAAATAATTATGGGAAGGAACAACAAAATAGAGAGATCAAAGATTAATCAAGTCATAAATTAGGGATTTTATAGTTAGTTTTACCTTAAAATCTTGTATAGGCCAATTTTCACTTTTTCACAATCAATTAACAGTGAAAAGAGGCTATTTTGTACAAAATGACCAAAATAGTAATAGATTAATAATTTAGGGACATCATAAATAGTTTTTAACTTGACTATCAATTAAAAAAACAATTTACAAATTTTCCCATAACAATTTATATTACACAATGTTTTTATTTTTTTAATAAATACACCTAAAATGAAACTCAGAAATCAATTGCACTATATGATTTAAATAGAATGCAATTACAACATAATACAAAGTTTAGAATATTTTTTCACTCTGAAATGATTATATATATTGGTGGATATTGAAATAAAAAAAGCAATAAATACTTATAGATTATATATATGAATAAAAATAAAGGTGATTGTTGATTGATATAGCAATTAGTTTATTGCAAAATCACGAATAATCTAATATAATCAAATTTTAGTTCAAATAACGAAATTATATTGTGGAAATTGAAATATTTAAATCAAATAAATACTTGTGGATGCCATTAAAAATAAAGATAATTATGGGTTGATTTTAGTAATTAGTTTGTTTCAAAATTGAAAATAATCAATAAAAATTCAATGTTTTCCAAGCAAAATATCAGTAATTTTAATCTCTCCAAATAATTATTAACTAAAATTATAAAAATGAAACGAAATTTAATTCCTGAAAATTTATAATATAATAGTTAAAAATAATTATTTTCAAAAATAATAATTTCTAATGAGGTATTTAGGAAAAAATTATGAGTTTATTATTATTTTAGGGAATAAAAATACTTTAAAAACTTTACATATTGTTGCAATTAGTAATTACACTTTATTTTAATCATAAGGCACAATTAAATATTTTAATTATAAAATTACTATGAACTTTAAATGTTGTTGCAATTGTACATTTCTTTTAATAGGGTGTAGTCAATACCTAATTAATCTTTAAAATATAAATAAAAATTGAAATAGGATTATATGCTTGATAAGCACGTGCCAAAAGCTGACAGCTGTTTCTTTTTCTTAACATATACGTAGGTCCCCAGGTCAAGGCTTATCTCCAGAGTAATTGAAGGGGAGAGAGAGAGAGAGAGAGAGAGAGAGAGAAGAGGAAAAGAGATGGAATGGAGGAAGTTTTTGGACATGGGAGGATTTGCAAGAAAGATATTCTAAATCTTATTTCTGTTCTTGCCAATCCCTCCCATGCCAATGATTTCCTCTCTTCTCTATCCCTTTCCCTTCCTTCTCTAATTTATTGTTCATCTGCAATTCCAATCTGGCGTGCTTTCTATTTCTTCATCTTGTTCTTATTCTTTTTTTTTTTTTTTTCTCCTCTTTTCTTTTCTGTTCTTTAATTAGTTTGGGTAATTTTGAGGAAGCTGGCTATGGATTGGAATTTAATTTATAATTTGTGGAGTTTTAATTAGGGTTTGATTTCTAACATGGCCAAATCATAATTTTATTGGTATTTTTCAAACACCAATCTTCAATTCTGAATCTCAGCGGGGGAATAATTACTGGAAGCTGATCTTTGTTGCTTATGTCCAGAATTGTAAGATTGGATGTTCTGGTTCTAACTTAAACTCTTACCCCTTGTTTGGGAATAAATGAATCCGATAAAATTTTGTAGGAATCCATATTTTTTGGTTTGGAATGAAGAAAATTGTATATTTCAATTTCAAGAATTCAATTCTATGGAATTGAATATATCTATATCAAATTCCATGAAAATAGTTAGAATTTTCAAATGAATTTCACAAAAACTAACAATATCAATATGATCTGAGTTTTAATAAATAGACGCTATAGATAATAACAACGTGGCAGGACGTGTATTTTTAGACGTTAGATTTTTAAAAATAATTTTTTTAACAGATACAGAAGAAATCAGTTTCAGCGAAAAAAAATTTAAATTCAAATAAAGGAAAATAAATTTTTTTAAATATAAATAAAAGAAAAGACATAAAGAAAAATAAAAAATAAAAAATAAATGGTAAAAAAGGAATAAAGAGCCGAGTCACGCTGTTTAATAGAGCGTAATAGATAATATTTCTTTTATTTTTTGACATATCAAATTTACAGACTAAATAAATAATAGCGCCGGAGAAAATTTTTATTTTTTACTTTCAAATTTTTAAATTTTGAGACGTAGTAAATAAATTAACACAATTAACAACTGCATAGAAGATGCTCGAAGCACTCCAACTTTTTTGTGAAAATTACCCTTCTCCTTTATAGATAAATAGGGAAGGAACGAGAATTGAAAAGAAAAGGAATGAAGAAAATACGAAAAGGATGAAAATAAATATGAAAAAAATATTTTTATTCAATAAAAAATGGAGAATTTATAATCTTATTTTTTAAAATAATTTGTTTTCTTATTTTCCTCTCAATTATTCGAACATGAAAAAATTTATTTTCTCAAACATAAAAATTATTATTTTTATTTATTTTCTGTCAATTTTTTTTTCTTTGTTCAATCAAACACAAGTTATTATTTAAATACGTTTTATATTAAAAGTCAACAATTTTATTTCTGAAAAAAAAAAAAGATTAAACAATTGAAATGGATTTGAAGCTGTCCCATTCAGTGGTTTTGTTCAATTCAATCAAAATTCCGAATTAATTTTGATTTGAATTTTTTCCAAGCTAATTTTTTTTAATCCAAACCGATGGCTTTACACATTTAGAATATATTTAGGGTTGATATTCAGTTAACCTGATTCAAATCAAATTGAACCGGTACAAATAAAATAAATTGAATTTTTATATAAAAAAACGATTTTTTATAGTAAAAAAAAATAGAAGTTATCTGATTTGATTCAATTTCACAATTTTATATAAAAAAATAAGAATTGAAAATTACTTTTATTCAAATTTTCTATAAAAACGAAAGTTAAACCTAATAATTTTAAAATCAAACCGATCTGAACCGATTGATTTGATTAAACTTGAGTTTGACCCAAATCATATCCAGCCGTATTTATATCATCATGTTATACAGTAGCCCATCCGGTGCCATTGACCGTCAAAAACTGGAAGAGAGAAAGGGAGGGTTAAAGGAAATACATGGAGATGGGTAGATAGGTAAGAAGAAGAAGAAGAAAAAACTTGTGGTCTCTTCTTGCTTACTCTACCTATTCCATCCATTTCCTTCAATTTCTCTCTTTCTCAGGCTTTCAGATCAGATCCACTAGAGAAAGTGAGTGAAAGGGTGAGAGGGAAAGGGAGAATGTTGGTGGGAGTCATGGGTATGGGAGGACTGGGCAAACTTGCTTTGTTTTTAATTAGCAAAGATGATTTTTCCCAAGACCTCCCATACCATTGATTTCCAGCTATTTTCTTCTTTTCCCTTAGCTTGTCCTTCTTTAGCTATGATTCCATCAACTCTGTAAGTATCATCTGCCTTATTTGTTTATTTTCTTTTCTTGTTTTTAGCTTAAATTGTTAAAACTGGGTTCAGAGATTTAAGAAGCTTGGATCTATTCATGTATGTATAGATCTGTAGGTTGTGAAGAAATTATTGGACATGTAAATGAGGGTTTAAGGATAGTTTATATAAATCTATGGAATAAAACTTATTGGGTTGAAGTGGATATAAACAACAAACAAACAACTAAGCCTTGGCTTAATCCCTAACTATAAGGCTTTGCTCCTAATTAGCTGGTGCTAAACCAGACATGTCAAGATATGCACAACTGAAACGTTGAATTCCGACAAAGTATGGTGGAAGATTGTGGTTTATGAAATCTTTTGGGATGGTTCAGGTTTTCTATTAGCAAGGAAGGTCTTCAAATTTTAGAATACATCAGAACCACACAGTAGTTGAGCACTTGCTCTGTTATGGTGAGAGTTTTAATCGAATTAAATTTATCGAACAATTAATTTAAAATAGGGAAAATAATTATTTCCATGTTTTATTAAATTAATCAATTTGAATATTAAGTATTTAGTACTCACTTTTAAAGAAAATATTTCTTTTTTGTCATCTCATTAAGGGTAGTATTGTCATTTTAAAATATTTATCTCTCCTCTCTTTTGCTTTTTACTCTCATATTGATATACCGGAAAAAATATCTTATTTTGTAAGGAATGATTATTTATTAAGATGGAATCCAACCTCAAGAATATAATATCTATTAAAAATGCGGAATAAGTTAATTAATTTTATAAAATGTGAGGATAATTTCATCTAATGCGGAATATAATATCTTCTTATGCACTTTTGAGCTGGGCTTTCAAACTGTTGTAATTGCTTCCAATGCTATATAGTATACAAAATGAAATGTTAAGATATCGGAAATAAAAAATGCTGTGTTTGTCTGACTTTTGTGTCGTGGAAGATCCATTCAAGGAGATTAGGTAAAGCATTAGATGGATGAGGTAGTACTTTCTTCCTACTGGCCAAAGATTGTATATATTAAATTAGACTGACCCAACTTATGAACATAATTTATTAAATTAATGAATTTTTTGGGATATAAAAGAGCTAAACAGCAATAGAAATTCAAACTGCAAGCAATTCGTGTATAATGGCCTTCCATTTCCATTCAGTTCTAGTGTTCTTTGTCATGGTCATTTGCTTATTGCAGCTGCTCTTTGTGGATGCAGGTTGGTTTATATATATATATAGTATTTTCTTTTTGTTCTGAAAGAAGAAAATTCAACTATATATATACATAAGGTCTAGTATTCTTAATTTCTTTTTAGCAGAGTAAAATTTTACATTGAATTGTACGTGATATTGCAGAGAACAATGCAAGGAAGCTTGGAAGCAGATATAACAACATGAAGCCTCCTCCGCCACCGCAACAAGGCAAAATGCGGCACATGTTCCCACCGGAGATCGGGATCGGGCTGCCCCTGGCGCCGCCTCCGCCTTAGATGAATGCCTGAAATGAATTACTTGTATTAAGTAATGATTAAGTTTATAATAATATGTCTCTCTATATATAGATTAGGCAATTGATAAACTTACATGTAATGTTGACTTTCCAAATAAAAACAACATATGTTTCCATCATTTTTTGGAAAAAAAAAAAATTGTATGCGAAGTAGATATAATGCTAAATAAATAATTATAAATTTAAAATGTTTACTTGTTAGAAAAGTTGTGGCTGTTCTTTTAATCATCGGTATCTAAGGTCCATTGATCCAATTAAATTCGATTTGGGTGGTCCATTGATCCAATTAAATTCGATTTGGGTTGGGCAAGTGTAGAAGGATTCTTCTCTGAGTGTTTAAAAAGCATTTTGCTCAAAGCTTCTCTGAGTGTTTAAAAAGCATTTTGCTCAAAGCTCAAATTTGAAACTTCTGGTTAAGGGAGAAGAAATCTCTGTCATTTCATCTCACTCCTCGAGGGATTTGGCTATTCTTTAAACAATTTAATCGTAGATAAAAAATTCTCATTCCGAAAAAAAAAAAAAAAATTAGAGAAGCTAAATTAAAGCGGATTAGCTTGCAAGCTTTACTTCTACTACTGGTTTGGGTATTCATATCTTCAATCTCCCTCCAGATGATGATCTCCTTGACTTGCGCATGAAGACTTCCGAATATAAAGAGTAAGGTTTTCTCTACGACAGCTGATAACTAGACGATGCTACGTATTGAGGTGCTGCAGGGCGAGTACGGAATGGTGCTCCAAGGGGTGTACCCCAAATTCAGGTGACATTTGATTTAGACTATGAGGTGATCACTGTTTCTGCTAAGGACAAATCCACTGGAAACCAACAACAAATCACCATCCGTCCAATTCTGGATTTCACAAAGTACAAGTTGTCTAAACAGGAAGCTCAGGAACATCGTCGAAGCATAGTAAAGGCCAACTTATTTCTTGTTGAATTGTGTACTAAGCCTATTAAGACTATTTTGAATGCTTGTGAGGATAGTTTGATCGAGGTCAAGTATGCAATTGCAGAATTGTGGGCAGAGTTGAGGTGATGAAATGGACAACAAATTAGGTGATATGGATCTTGATGTTGCATTCAAAGTTGTCTTAAAGAGTAGAATGCATGCAAATCGTCCTTTGAGAAGTATTATTGGGACAGTACAATTCAACTTGTCCTATATTAGAGAGGTCATTTCAGAAATAGAGTTCCTTTCTCCTGAGGAAACCGAGGAAGAACGTTTGGAGTTGAAACAACGTGTGCATACTCTAGTAGCTTTTCATTTACTGTTGTTCAGACCCAGACGCCACATCTAGACTCCTGAGGCTTCTCAGGGCAGCCAAACTCATGCAATTCAGGCTTCTCAGGGTAGTGTTTATAATCAACATTCTACTCTCACTATTTTTTGTCTTTACAAACTTTCTGTATATTCAAGAGAAAAAAATGAAAAAAAAAAAAAAAAAAACGGTCATTTAGGTTTGGATATACATTTTTTCTTTTCTGATAGATTTGAATCTACATTTGACTCTCACAATTAAGTGTGCAATCTGTAGATTTGAGTTTGGATGGAATTAAACTAATAAAATTAAAAATCAAATTATATTTTTTTCAAAGTGAACGGAAATCAAACTATTTACAAAATCGAACTGAACAAGTCTGATTCACTTAATTCGATTTAATTTTTAGATGAATTTAACTTATTTTATATATTTGAAATTGAATTACCAATTAAATAAATAATTGAATGAAAAAGTAAACTACGTTTGAATTTTCTATTTTTTGGTTTTTTTTCTATTGTTTTGTGCTGACCTCTACTCACTGAAATTCCGCTGCTTAATATTAAAAGTAAAAATGAATAAATAACGCAAAAGAAAATAACCTGCTGCTATTTCATATGTGCAGATTTGTTTTATTTTATTTCTTTCTAGTATATTATCCTTTTAATTTCAAATTTCAGTATTTTGAATTTGAACCAAAGTGGTAAACTCAAAATCCATTTGCGCAGCGATCCAATTACATATTTGGGCCAGCCCAGAGAAAAATTATGGAACAAAAACATTAATATTTTTATAATTTTCCCATTAAGATTAGAATTTTTTAAATACTTTACATTTAATATTTATGCCATTTTAAATATCAACATTCTGATTGAATTTTAAAAAAAAAATCAATTTCAAAACATTGACCATTGTGAATATTATATTATTAATAAAAATTCAAATTTCTAAATAATTAATATTATAATTAAAATTAATTTTTTTATAAATTAAGAATAAAATAAAATAACTACTAAAATAAATAATTTGTAATAAACACCTGTTAATTTGATCTAATAATCCACTGAAAAGTCTTAGTTAGGTGATAACAGAGAGTTCGAGTCACAAATCTAATTATATAATAGACATCGAGATATTTTATTTTTAAACTTTGTTAATGCAGTAATTGAGCACGAGCTAAATTCCAGCTTGACTCGTTATTTCTTCCAATGAGCCCGAATGTGTTTTTATCTAATTGAGCCTCAAGCAGCTGCTTTTTACATCCCCAAATTTTTAGTTATTTGATTGTAAAGGAATCATGTCCACTCCGGATAAATATAAGCAAGAAAGTCGAAAGCACAGTAAAAAGTTAAAAAAGTAAAAAAAAAAAAAAAAAAAATCCTGAACGGGATCCAATGCTGAATAGTTGTGACGCGTGAGGCATGCGTATTGACTCGGTAATTTCCCTTTTTGTTCATAAAATTTTCTCTTTCGTTTAAAAAACTAAAAATTTTCAAGGCCCTTGAAACGGCTAAAAATGGGACCCTAAGCTACACCGCTGTTGGACGAGACACGCTTTCCGGGCCTCAAGCGCCGCTCTCTGTCCACCAAATACTAGACAGTGAATGTACACGTGGCACATTGAGCTGTTGAGTATGAAATGATTGACCGTCTTTTACTATTTCAGGCCGGTGCTTGATGACGTGTCTTTCTGACTTCAAAATTTGTGCTTCATGATTTAATATTTTTTTTAACCATGCTCTATAATTAGAGTAAAAATGCAATAGTAATCTTAAAATTTCGTAGTTTTTATTAAGGCAGACAGAATCATAACTTGATATGTTATATTAAATTTTTTATTTTTTATTTGTTTAATTATTTAACACCATAACTATTTTTTTAAGAACTAATATAAAATATTTTTAAAAGTGATCGTCTAATTGAAATTCCTTAACATAAAACTTCTATATTACTACTTAAAAATAATATTAATATAACTTATAATTTGAAATAATATTTTAATATTAACTAATTAAAAATGAAAAGAAAAAGAAAAAAATTTATTATCGTATTTATTTGTTTTCAACTCTTTTGTACTGCTTGTTTCACAAGTAAAATGACGCATAAGCAGCATCATGATGACGTAAACACAGTGTTCCCGCATACTAATCAAAATCACAGGAACCATCATTTTAATTGACGGCTAAGATTTACTTCACACAGTATTGGTGAGTTGTGTGATTTCTTCATTATTGTCCCATCATTGAATGTGAAAATTACAAAAAAACATAAGTCAACTTTTAACGTATAAATCTCTTTTCTCCTTAGTGTATGGCAAATAATGGTGTCACGTCATTCTTGCGAACATTTGATCAAAGATAGATCAACGGCTGTACAATATCGCAAGAAGGCCCACCAAGTTATAAAAAGATTGATGTTGCATTTGCATGCACATTATCCGGTAATTATTTAAGGAAAATAAATCTGGTATATGTATATTTTCATTAACATACAATGCGGAGCTAAAAATATTTTTTAATGAGGTCATTTATTTAATTTAAATTTCATTAAATTAAAATTTTTAAATTTGTTTACTCAATACATACTTTTATAATTTTTTAATCAATTTAATCATATTTTATAAATATAAATATTTCTTTAAAAGTTGAGTAGCGGCAATTGACCCCATTATATACGCTATGGTATCACTCATGCTCGCATATCAAAGTATAGTTTAATGGTAAATATACGTATCCAAATCATGGAGGACAAATAGTTAGGGATGACCAATTTTGATTAAAAATCGAACTTAATTAATTCGATTGTTTTTTTCATTTAATCGTATTTTTATGGATTTGCTCGATTTTATACATAATTTAATTTTAGTTCACTATGCCAAAAAAAAAAAAAGTAAATTGAATCAAACTGATCAACCGCGTGAACTTATAAATAGTTAAAGGTAATAAGAAAATCTTAAGTTCAGCTCACATTATTCTTCAATTTAGGTGAACTTATTTATAAATATAGACGCATTGTTTTGTAAATACTTGCTATCGAATGAACAATTTTCAGACATTTCAAAATTTCTATAATTTTTAAAAATAGATTTATTAGCTCAAAAGAAAAGTTGTTTTTGAAAAGAAGTTAAATAGGATAGAAAAGAAAAGAAAATGTTTAAACAGAAACTCTCACCCGCTGACTTATGTTGTAAGCTTTATGGGAGTGGTTTGATCATGTAGAGGACAAATCCATGGTAAAGTGATTTGATTAGCTTCTTCCTCTTTCACACCTAAAAGTGTGTCCCCATTTCACAATTATTTCTTCAAAATCCAATGAATTGCATGCCCCACCCCATTTTGACAAAGTGTTACATTTTTACCTTTTTCTCTTTTTCTTTATTTTGCAATATCTTAACAACAAAAGTCTTTCTCAACCCATCATATATATAATTGAAAATTTGATAATAATAATAATAAATAACAACCACGGTAATAGTAATCATTTTAATTACATTATTATAAATTTTTTAAAATTTTGGGAGAAATCCAACTGGAATGAATCTCGAATATATAATAACGATCATGTTGAGATATATACTTCACACTCGTTATTATATCAATTTAAATTAGACTCATTAATTTTAATTCAATGATATTAGAATCATTTCTTGTTTCCAAAAATCTTATATTTAAATCCTAATTAAATCAATGCTCCGTTTGTTTTCATAAGAGAACTTACAGAAAAATATTTTCTACAATTTTTCATTTTTTGGGGCACTCAGGAAAATAAGTCAATAGAAAATATTTTTCTTGTCAAAGGAAAATAAAGTCATTTTTTAATGAAAACAATTTTTCATTTTCGAGAAAGTAAAATATTTTCTGAATATTGACAAATCTTATAAATCTATATTTTTTAATTTATTAATTATCATACTCACTACCACCAGTCACTATTTACCACCGATCACCACCAGCGGCTTTCATAATTTTTTTTTTTTGCATTCTTTTCATATTTAAAAATAAAATTTTTAAATTATAAAATTTCTATTATTATTAATATTTTTATGGTCTTATAAGATAAAAAATTTAATATTTTAAACTAATTTTCAATATTACAACCAAACAACGGAAATTATGTTATTTGAAAAATATTTTTCAAGAAAAATGTTTTCCATGAAAGTATTTTTCAGCAAGTTATTTTCCTGCAAATTATTTTATGGAAACAAACAGAGTGCAAATAAAAGAAAAAAGATTTCCAATTGAAAATGAAGAAAAATTAAATTGATGCAATAATTCTTGTAGTTATGGAATGCATTGATATAGCTAGGTGAGTAACTAACATATATATTATCAAAACCCTACTCCATAATAATGCTTAATAGTATTTTCTTTTTTTTATTTTTAAGTTTTCAAAATAAAAAAGAGTGAGCACTCAAAAACCAAGAAAAACAAAAGGCAACATACCCAATAAAGAAGATGTAATTAGATATCATACGATCACTTATCTCTCATATCATATTCATATCCCAACAAAAACAGAAACATTTAGCAATTAGTGGGGAACAACTTTTGAAAATTAAACTTAATTACTTGCATATATAGTCTAAAGTTGCATGCAATTGCAATCTAATTTTTTGTTGGGTTATTCATTTTCTATGGGATAAACACATGATAGCCACTTAACATCCATATTCTTTGTGTCCCACCAAAAAGAATAATTGCAAATCAAGCCAAATTAAGCAAGTCGACATTAAACACTCCATCTATATATATAGGTCCATTTTCTCATCAATTGTGTTTATTGAACATATAGCACACATAAGTCCCATCTCATCCTTTTTATCTTTAGCTCAACACTAATAGGATATGCTTTACATATTCTGTTCGGTAAAATTAGTTGTTTTAGTAGTGTTTAACTGTTAGTTGTTTGAGTAATTTTTTATAAAATGCTAAAAATTAAATGTTACATGAGCTTACTTTTATAAAATGTTACATGAGCTTACTTTTATAAAATGTTATCTTAATATCTAAAAACTAATTTAAATGCTATATTACCGAATACTTTAAAAAGTAATGCGTTTTGACTGGAAGCTAATTAAAAAGCTATTGTAGAATCCAGCGTAAATCCTTTTTCTGTATGATCTTAAGTGTGCATTTTCTTACATCCACTTGATGCATTCAAAATTAATTTTTAAATAATTTCAAATTCAAATTGATGACGAGGAGGAGCACTCAGCTTTATCAACTGAACTAATCCTATCAAATAAATTTCTTAAATAGTTGAGATCATATATAGTAATACGGATAAGTTTATATTAAAAATTAGTAACTTTTCTTTAAATGTTTAAAATAATAAATTTGGATAAGTTATTGAGTTTAAAATTAGTAACTTACAATTTAATGGTATTACAAAAGGATTTTGTGCAAGACGGAAAAATATTCAAGAAAGCATGCGTGCATGAGCTTTTCACAAAGGTTGTTTGTCAATGTCACGGTCAAGGTTGATCCTATATAAGCAAAATCCTATTAGCGGCCTTATGACTCCTAAAATTCTAATTAAGCTTTTGACTAATAATAATTAAGTTCAATTTGACATGAATTTGATCAAACATTAATAGGAAAAATCATGGCTCAACCTCAATGACGTAATTACATTTCCAAATAGGTGAATCAAACCAAACAATTTGGAATTGAAACTTGAAAGTCAACAATCAACCTACTTAACACCTAATACCACTCCCATGATTATAGGTTTAAACTTAAGACTTCCTACGTGTGAATATCATGTTAAAAAAAACGAAAAAGAAATAATTATTTTAATTTTTAATTATTTTTATTTATTGGGAGGTCGCAACGCTTAAAAAACATTATGGGTTACACAACAAGGACAATCCTCTCATTTATTCACCAAATTAGTGAAAACTGTTATAATCGAGAGGTCTCAAATTGAAAATCTTTCACTCTCTATAAAATTGAGAAGAATAACATTACCGCACTTGGTTGGCTTAATTATTGTTGTTTAATTAGTAACATCAACAAATTCATAGTCCCTTTGTTCTAAAATATAAGTCATTTTGAGGTGATTGTTTTGTTCTTAAATATAAGCCTTTTTTAGTATTTTAAACAGTAATATTTTTTTTTTCAATATTACCTTTATTTATATTAGATACAATATAATAATGTGAGAGATGATTAATAATGTGAGATAAAAGATAATTTGATGAAATTATTTTTATTTTTGTTATAATATAAGAGAATTATTTTTTTTAAAAATTTATAAGCAAAAAAACTTAAACGACTTATAGTTTGAGACACCAAAAGTATATGTTTACTTGAATAGTTGATTGCCCGTTAATCATATTCATAATTTTCTAGTATATACTACTTCTGTTCTATAATATTTGTCACGTCTCTTAAACAAACTATTAAATTTGTCTAAATTATAATAAATTATTGAGTAAATTGACCATATTATCTTTAATTTCATATTAATTCTCTAAAAAAATTATTAAAAATTAAAGTAATAATTATTGATCATATACAAAAAATAAATATGAAAAAAAATAATTTATTACTCGTTAAAACCAAAAAATAATTAATTTTTGAAAATAAATTATTTTTTAAACATGACGAATATTAAATTAATTTGTTTTTGAGCGAATTGTGTGCTTCAAATATCCGTGCACATCGTTCTAAGCAAAAACTAATTATCTAAAGCTGGCCATGAAAAATAGCCATCCCATCACCACATCTCTCAATAATAAGCTAATTAAAACTAAAAAGTTCAATTTTTTTTTTTCTTTTCTTGAGCTAAGTGATTCTCTTTTGTATAAATTTTGCACTCAACAAAGCCAAAGCCAAAGCCACGTTCACATACACAGACAAATAAACCCCATCAACGCCCACTTTTCCTTCTCCGTTTTTCAGAATAATATGAAAACTCCAACGCCCTTGAAAATCGAGTTAGTGGAGTTTTTTCCATTCCCCACAAACATGCCCTTAACCATCTTAGACCAACAATTTCAACATCACCTTTAATTTCTTTTTCCTTTTATAACATTAAACTAAAGAAAAACATCTAGTGTAAAAATATTACTTATGTGTCTTATAATTATTTTTTAAAAAAATTATAATTATATATTTATTCTCGTATTAAAAATTCAATTCCAACATCGTTTTAATTATTATATAAAAATAATAGAATTATTGAAAAATAAAATTATATTTAATATAAAATAAAATCCCACTTAAATTGAAGAAAAAGCTAATAATCTTGCCTTTATATATTGGCCCATCATGTCCCCTTATGCCCTATAGCTACTACTAACTACTATGAGCTAGTTTTTTCTCTTAGCAATACTTAGCTAAGAGCATTTAGTTTTTGCTTCACTTGGTTTGTATCATTGAAGATGATTAGCAGCCGCCGCCGTGGCTCCGCCAACTATGGCAGTGGTTACAAAGGAAGTGGTGGCACGCCAAAGGAGGGTGGTCTCTTTGTAAATATGGGTGAAAAGTGAAAAAAAAAACCAAAAAAAACAAAGCTTTGCAATTGCACTCTCCTGAGTTTCTTGCCTTGAAGGGTAGAATTGGGAGAGTGATATTATTGCATTGCGGGGAATTGAGGGTAGCGGTCCGATTTACCTTAACGTTAGGTGTTTTAATTTTCTTTTATTCCTTGTTTAACCTCACGTCTTTCTGCTTATTTACAGCTTTGCCCTTAGCTATTGGGTTGGTTTTTTTTTTTATTATTATTATTATCCTGTTCTGGCTTATGTTATAAAACATGGGATGTAAGAGATGCATACGAGGTAGCTTAAAATTAGGGTTAATGGTGAGTTCTTGATAGAAGGTTGAGTTTTGGGTTATGGAAAATGTTAGTTTGTAATGCTACCGGGCATGCATCGCTTACACCTATCCTTTTATTTCCTTTGTTATGATTTGAAGATCAAAGAAAATGACTTCTATTTCTCTTTTTCTTTTTCTTTTTCTATATGTCGAAAATTTTACCTATAGAGTATCAAAGTTCGATCTTTGAATTTATTATTATAAGGCAAATACTCGATTATTAAACTGATAATTCTTCTTCTTTTATGCATGCTTTTTGTTAATTTACATTAGCCAAAGCTAGGTAGAAGTTGATAGGATGCAGATTCCGCTTTGGATATCTCTTTATTTTTTCTCTTTTTTTTTTTTTTTTTTTTTTTTTAATTTTGTTCTCATCACTTTAATTGGTAAAAGATAGTGTATAAAAAGAATATGTGAGAATTGTCCTTTTCAACTTCAAAATTGGTGAGCTCTATGATACTTTAAATTTCAATGATTTTGAAAATTGTGGGTTAAAACTTAAAAGCAGAGAGATTGCATATGGCTAGCTTGGTTAATTAATGTTTTACTTAATTACTTAAACTAACTAATTTCGCAAAAGGTTGTTAAATTGTGAATGGACTCAATTTGATTTCACTTTGGTGCATTGGCATACTCTTAAATAATTAAGGTATGATTTTACAGAGTAATTGCAATATAGAATCTCACTAAGTAAGGTTAATGTGATAAAATAATATTACGAGTTACCTTTCTAGAACATGTACTATGTTTAATAAAATGTACTAAGCTTAATTCACTTCTGCAAATGAAGTTCAAGGAGAGGAAGGTTGCATGATTGCTGGCTGCCATTATCCTCCCTACTGAAACACAAACACACAGAGTCTCCATTTATTATTAGCTCATGATGACCAAATGATAGATGCAGTTAAGCATTGCAAAATTATTCAAGAAAAGTATTATTGCATTGTAATTATCTAAATTCCTTTGATTTAAAAAAATAATGCAATAATTGCTAAAAGAAAGGCATCTCCTTCTGGGAAATATAAATTAGGATTAGAAGGGTTTTCTTTGGATGAGAAAAAGAGAAAGAAAAGGGCTCATCTTTCTGCTATTTGCTAATATTTCTGTGTTTTTCAAATCTGTTTTTCTCTTTCTCTGGTCAGATTTTGCAACTTTGTGAAAGAAATATAGATAATAAATGCTAAAGGGCCCCTGTAAAAAAGTTAAAAAAAATTATAGGACCACAAGAATCTGCAGAATTTTCTACGAATATGCTTAATCTGCAGAAGTATAGACTATGGGTACACAGAATTGGCAACTGTAAATGCTAGTAAATAGTAGTAATTAATTTTAATGTAATGGTAGTTTTGTCATTACAACCTCATATAGATAAGGCTACTAAATTCTTATAATGCCTTGCCTTCTGCTAATCAAGGATCATACATAGTTTTACATGAAGAAAAAAGAACACCCACTAAATCAAGAAATCTAAGATGAATGAAAAACCAAAATCTTCAGAATGACGAGAACTGCCACTTTTGCCTGCAAATGAAGGACATTCTTTATACAGACTTTTATCCTATGATTACCTAAAGTATTTATTTCAAATATATAACTTTATCTTAATATTAATCTGAGTCAAGCTCAAGAATGAAGATTTAAAGCTTGATCAAACTCGAGTTGAATTTTAAGCCTTTGAGTTCCAGTTCTCCAGTGGAGCCAAGAGTACTATAACATTACCGTCTCAGGCTCAAACATAACAAAAAATCTGGCGAATCAATAAAGATTGCCTGGTCTGTGCTGGAGATCAAAATTGCACAGTTCATGGAAGACAACCATTGTGGCAATTCAGGAATACTTGGTAAAAAAGCAATGGGAGTACAATTATAAACACAGGATACTAGACGCAGCATAAAATGGATATGTATATGTAAACAGCCTATTGTATCAGCAAAATAAGGCAATTTGCATTGACATTACAGAATTGAGCAAAAACACAGAAACATTTGTTGCTGATAAGCAACGGACATTTACTTTAACAGTGAATTCTGAAAACTTCACGGACAATACTATTTAAGCAGTAACATACAGGAAATTGCAGGCGGAGCTAAAGGATGTGGACCTTTTCCATTTCAGAAATCTGTAGGAGAAAAGCCCTCATTAAGTCGAATATTATATAACTATTATTTCTCGTTTCCCAACTTTCCTTTTACTTTTCCTTCTCATTATGTTTTCTGTTAAGCATCTGTCATTCTACAAGCTTTGTTCCACTGTCTCAGATATTAGCAGTTCTGTTGAAGAATCGGATTGAGCTTCTTCTGTAGCAATATAATCAGGGTAAGCCAAAGGATTACGAGGCAATTGCAGATCATCGACTCTTCCTTGTAACATTTCCACCACCTTGGTCATTAATGGACGATCTGATGCATTCTTTTGAATGCACCACAACCCAACTATACATAATTTTTTTGCTATTGCAGCCTCAACTTTACTAACATTCTCTAGCTCTAAATCTCCTCCCTCATTTATATGGTCATAAACCCATGAAGGAAAATAGTCTTTGCCTGAACTGTCCGCATCTCCTTTCACATCAATGTTCCTTTTTCCTCGAACCATTTCCAACAATAACATCCCAAAACTATAAACATCTGATTTGCAAGAAACAGCTCTAACGTTCTTGGAAATCAATTCAGGAGCAATATATCCTATAGTTCCTCTTGTAGTACTAACTGACACAAAATCATACTCTTTTGGGTAAAATTTTGCCAGACCAAAATCCGAAACTTTGGGGATGAAATTTTGGTCAAGCAGGACATTATGAGGCTTGATATCAAAATGAAGAATACATACATCACATCCAATATGTAAGTGCTCGATCCCTCGAGCAGTCCCTAAAGCAATTTCAAGGAGTCTCTCCCAACTTAATGGCAGAAGTTCCATTTCTCTTGAAAATATATATTTATCAAGAGATTTATTAGCCATATACTCGAAAAGAAGGATGCGATGAGATCCCTCAGAACAAAATCCCACTAACCGTACTACATTGACATGATGAATTTTACCAATTGTTGAGACTTCATTAATGAAGTCCTCATCACTGAACTTAGAGCTACCAAGGATTTTAACAGCAACTAAACCATTTCGAATTTGTCCTTTGTACACTGTCCCAAAGCAACCTTGGCCTAATTTATCTTTGAAATTACTTGTTATTGCAACAACATCGGAGTAGGAGTACCTTTTGGGCACAAGGGATTGTTGATTGGGTAGAAATTTCTCCTTGTCATCTTCTGTCTTCTTTGTTCTATATTTGTGGATTAGGAATGCCACTATAACTATTGGAGCGAGAATGAATCTTGCAATTAGATTTATTGCTGAAACAGGAAAAAGAAAAAAAAGAGAGAGAGAGAGAGAGAGAGAAATTTATTAATTTTGATACAAAATGCTCAACTGTAACTGTTGAAGCAAGTATGGTAGCTCAAATTTGGAAATTTTACCTAACAGAATGTCCCAAATGACGCCAACGATGAATCCAACCAAAATGGGCACATTAAAGTCTGCACAAGCACAGAAGCAATGAAGAATTAAGCCTAATATGGTACCACTGGAACAATTCAAGAAACGAAAGCAGGAAACTTATTTCAGTTCTTAATTTTTATTGTCCTACACTAAAAATTTTTGCATCTTGGAAGACAGGTTTGCTGAAACAAGGAAAAATAAATTCTTCTGATTTTCCATTGCAATAGAAACCTGTTTAATAATAGGATTCTCTTTGCAACTCAGAAAAACAAAAACCAAAAACCAAATACAACAACCATATCAATCAGCCTAAATCAATAAACGAAATATCCACACCATTAGAGCAGCAAATGAAGAAAGATAAACAAACTAACCTGAAAAATGGCATTCATAGATATTTGAGGTACCCAATGAGCTCAAAGAGCAAGAACCACCAGAAACAATGCAATCCCGGCACTCAACAGACCATTCAAGGTCAAACCCTAAAGCCATCAATTTCAAGATACTTTCATAGGAAGGGTACAAAACATTCTGGTAAATTGTAGGTACCCTTGAAATGAAAGAACAAGATCCTTGAAGATCAGATATTATATATTTATCATAACTAACATAAACATTAGACCCATTTCTACTCGAGCAAGGAACTTCCCTGTAGCCTTGATCATTAATTTCACTAGAACAATTAACAAAACTAGTGAAAGTACTGGACACCAATCCTCTATAACGCCTATCTCCCCTTACTTCATCTACCGAAATTGACATGTAAGGGAGGCTACAGCTACCATTTGCTAAATTAATATCAACTAAGCGAATTCTAAGCCTATCATAAGAAATTTGGTAAACAAGATACTTTCCTAAATGAAACTCCAAAATGGGTTTGTTGTCCTCGCAAGAGATTTCATAATCAGAATCGCCACAGAAGGTTGGATCAGTGGTTAGGCGAAATGGGTAACTGATGTTCTTGAGATACCCACAAGAAGAAGAGCATTTTTCTTGGAGGTTTCTTGATTCAACTTTACATTTGAATAGAAAGATTAATAGAGAAAACAGAAGAAGATGTGAGATTGCTGAAGATTCTTGAGTTTTCATGCTTTTTTATGGATGCAGATAGCTATGGACAAGAAATTTAGAGAAGAAGATTGTACTTCATCAATACAGAAAAGAAGGAATTGGATTCTTGGTGAATTAGCGGATTTAATTAGTGTTTGCGGTCTGGTGTAACAAGTGAACTCGTTAGTCGTAGTATGAACTTTAATAGAAATTTTTAGTATAAATTATTTTATTGTATGAACGGACAAAAGCCCACGCCTAATGACCAAGACCGAGACCAAGACCATGAGTCCATATGCCATGTAATATTTTGGTTAGAGTTGAGCATATTTTAGTTAAATCAACAAACTCAAATCAGTATGATTCAGATTTAATTTTCATTTCATATGATTTGATTTCAGTTTTTATAGAAAAAATTTAAATTTTTGTGTTAGATTTGTCATAAAACCCAAAAGACAAGCTTTGAACCATAAAAAAAAGGCTAAAAACCAATAAAACCGATCAAAATGAACCAATTCGATTCGATTTTTATATACTATTTGGTTTTGGTTGCTTTTGGCATGTCAAACCTGTTGCCATTGTGAATTTTTGCTTGCTAGCTCTCTTTCATCATTCCTCTTCACAAGAAATGGTTTAGATGTTTAGTAGAACTATAAAATTATTGCACTTGCTGTTTTGGTTTATAATTTTATGGAATATTAGTTAAATATTTTTTGTTTTCCGTTGTATTTATTTTTGGTAAGTATTGATATTTTGACCAGAGCCTTAGAGGGGTGGCTTGTAGCTAGAGAAAAGACAAGATTTAGCCACCCAAATTTGCTAGTTTTGGCAAAGATATTTGCAACCATGCCATTTTTAAGCAGACTTCCAAATTACACTCCTAAATCTGAAGCTTTTTAAAGGATCTGCCTTAGCCATTTGACTATGTGTTCAGTCGCATCAACATTCACACGTTCTATTCTATATAACACATCAACTGCAGTTTACATTAGAGATAAATATTTAAAATTCAATGTCTATAAATAAACATTCAATCGCATCAACACTCACACATTCTATTCCATACGACACATCAGTGATAATTCACTATCCCCATTAATATGGGAGATGCTATAATATGACTGCAAGTTTATGGTGGAAATTGTATTTAACAATTTGGACAACTAGGATTGAAAAAGAGAGCAAGACAGGCCTCTTTCTGCTGGGTCCCCAATCACAATCACATTTATTATCATGAAAATCCAAACACAAAACGATTCAATTCAAGTTGGAATCCAGCCCATCAAATTGCCGTACTGCTTCTTCAGATGTTTGGGCCCATTAGCCACCCAATTTATCAATTTGTACCCGAAAATATCCAAAGTACACATTAGAAATTGTATAACTAAAACTAATAATATAATAATAAACTATAATCTTTTCATAATTATCATTTTTAATCAATAATTTATTTCCATATGAATTTGTTTAAACAAAATAAACTAGCTTTTTATCATACTTATGGATTAAGATTTTTCTAAAATACTTTATTTGTATTTATATGTTTATTTTCTCCATCTATTCAAATGTATTGAGAACCATTATTCAGCATTTGGCTTCCAATGACTTATTAATATTATTTAACTTTGCATAATTAAAAATTTTAATTATTAATTAGTAAATAACTTTCTAATATTTGATTATCAATTGACTATGAATAATTATAGTGACTAATTTAACATACGCCTTAAAATATAAACATTGTTGTCTCTAAAATTGATTTAACATTGATTTTGAATATAACAAGGTTTAATAGTATTAGTTATAATAATTTATCATCACACTAAATAGAATATTAATTATAGACATCAATTCATAAGTTATGTTCAATTCAAACAATTTTGGATTTTAATGGATTTTTAACGGTTGAATCCCGTCTTTACCGTTTATATTTTTTAATCAAAATCAAATCAAATCAAATCAAATTAGCGATTGATTTGCAATTTAACGAGTAGAATTCTGAAAACGCACATGGCTATTTAATTGGCTTGAAATAATAGAATTTTTTTTTTCTTTTCTTTATCCACATTTTCTTGGTTCCTTCTGTTTCTTGTTGTTTTCCGGCCTCGAGCGAATCTTTGAAAGAAATGCAATTTATTATCGCGGTCCCCATACGTAAATCATCTCTCTGAAAACGGGAATTTCACTTGCCTAATGTAGTAATTACCGATTAATATTTGGAAAAGTTTCATTTTGCTGCTTGAATTTGAGCCAAAGGTTCAAAATGCCCATTTTTTAATTTTTTTTGGCAAAAAACACCTCAACTTAGTGAAAATGGTTCGGAAGCCCTTGTATCACACTAGAGTTATTCGTGCAGCACACGTGGTCAAAGAAAAAATTTTAATTTTAATTTTTTTGTTAATTCTTAACAGTCATTGAATAAAAATAGAAAAATATCTTAAAAGCTAAAATCCCCAGTTTGTTACTGAAATTACTTTTCTGGGAGAAATATATTTTCCATAAATACATTTACAAAAAATTATTTTTAGAAAGATATAATTTAAATGTATTTAGTATACAAAATAAATTTTTGATAAATAAATTGCTCTTAAATTATGTATTTAGATAAAAGGATAAATTGATAAATTCATTACAATTAAAAAAATGCAATTTTTTTAATTATATCTAAAGAATTTACTTTTTTACATGAGATAAGCATATGATCTACTTTCCTAGTCACTTATCCTAACCGCACATCATCTACAGATCAATAAGTTAAAAAGAAGGGAAAAGTTACTAATTGGTCCTTATAGTTTGTTGAAATCGATTACTTAGTTTATTGCTTTTTTTAAAAATATTATTTAGTCATGTAGTTTGCAACTATTACATTAATAAGTCCTTTCATCTAAACTTTAAACTTTCATCCATTAAATGAGTAACGAAAAAATAAAAGTACCCTTATTTTAAAATCAGCCTTTTTTTTTTTGAATTTTTTTTAATTTTGATGCAATTTTTTTGTGATTATGAATTTTAGAGAGAGATTTGTAATAAGATTTGACCTATATTTATTTTTTATGATTTTCATATAAGATAGGGAAAGAAACAACATATTAAAATTAAGAATATTTTAGTTTTTCAGTAATCATTTAATAGATAATAGAAAAAAGTAGAAATTTTTGGATGAAATGACTTATTCGTCCAGTGATTTCAAAAGATAGGATATATATTCAATTTCAGCAAAACCACATAGACTAAATAGTAATTTTACCCAAGTAATAATCATTTTCAGAATTAATTGTGAGACTATATCCAAAAATCCTGCTAAGCACCAGATCAGATATATTGTAGCTCTAACTCGCAAGTTACTAAAATTTACAGCAGATATATATTATAGCCCTAAAATTTACAGCGGTACAAAAAAAAAAAAAAAAAAGGGGCAAAAGCAAAAAGAACCTGAAGGGCGCTCAAAAGAAAAGAGAAAATAAAGAAATTTAAAAAAAACAAGTGGCAAAAATTTTTAAATGAAAATGAAGAGGAGAAATCCATTTTCAAAAATAATAATAGTAATAAAAAATCCCTCCGCCACCGCCACCACCACCACCGTCCTCAGCAGTCAGCACCGCATCAGGCAAAAGCATCACCTCATAGAGAACCAATCCACTACATCGCCACCAACGCGCCTCCGCGTGAAATCGACGCGCTCATCGGAAACAAGAGGCGATCGGCAAAGAGGGCAGTTGAAATTAAGATGATCAAGCCACCCATCAAAGCAGTCTTTGTGAAACACGTGACAGCAATCAAGTTTTCTGACCTGGTCACCATCTCTTAGCGTGCACAAGCACACTACACAAACCGATCCTCCTTTATTCGTTAAATCATCACCGCCACAACAGTACCTGTAAGAGAAAACGCGATTAAGGTTGACCTGCTCGGAGAAGAGGATGAGACCGGCGAGACCAGAGCCCATTGAGGACAAAAAGCCATCGTCGACGGCGCGAGAAGGGTTGAATCTAGAAAAACCGACAGAGTGAAAGAGACTGAAAAAGAAACAACGAAGATGATCGACGCATTTGGCGATGAGTGCTAACAACAACAAGGGGATGGAATCAGATGAGACGTCGTTTAGATGGTTCTGTAACCCCATCGTCTTTCTTATCCTCCTCCCTTGTATATGGACTACGGTTCTTTATGTATCTTTTCATACAAAGAGATGTTTCTGTGTAAATGTATATTTATAAGGAGACTGGAGAGAGAGAGAGAGAGAGAGAGGGAGGGGCACATCTGGTGTTTTTCGTATTTTGGTATTGAAGAGGGGGCATATATTGGGTCTCATCAAATGCCATGTGTGGTGGGCCCTATAGGAAATTGTCTTTTTTATTCGTCTCAACTATTTTATTTATTGCAAGAATAGGTTAGGGGTTAGGATTAGTTTAATTAAATCGAACCAAATCGAATAAGCTAGATTTCGGCTATTCAAATATATTTTTATAAAATTTGAATGTGCAGAAATCAAAATGATTTGGTTATTTGAAATCAATTAGTTAAGTTGGACTTAAGAATAAATTTAATTAATTACATATGATAATTTAATCAATATCAAAAATTAAATTATTTTCTATATCTAATCTGATTAATATTGAATTTTTAAAACATCTATCTAAATTTAGTCCAAATAAATTGATTTGGTTTAATTTTCTAAAAAACCGAATATTACTTGCACCTAATTATAGGATTGATTTGATAACTCATTGTGAAAGATGTTAGCACTTGGTGATTAGCTATTATCGATATATGTTAATTGGCCAATCTTCGTTGCTTCATAAAATTCAAAATGATTACATATTTATTTTAATTTATTTTTAGTTTTTTTTTAATTGGTTTCAATTGGGAAGCCGACAGCAGCCTCTCTTTTCTGAAATGCTTTTAATGCAACTAAACTTTAACTTATTTATTATTTTTTAAACATATCAAACATTATATTACTAGACTTTATGACATTTGAATATGCAATTTTATATATATATATATATATATATATATATATATATATATATATATATATATATATATATATATATATATATTCCATTCTATCCGAATTTATATCAAGCTTGAATTTACTTTTTAAAATAGCTCCAACTTAGCTTATTTCAACTCAAACATAGAGTTTATTAGCAAAATTAACTGTTTTAGACTGTATTTCGCATCCGCTTCTTAAGTAGTTAGTTAAAATGTTAAATATTATTTTTATATTGTTAGATAATATAGCGTTTGGATTAATTTTTAGAGGTTAAGGTAGCATTTTATGAAAAGTTAACTCATATAACGTTTAGCTTTTAGCGTTTCATGAAAAACTACTAAAACAGCTAATAGCTACTAAACCAGCTAATTTTGCTGAACAGATCTCTTAATAGTTGTTAGAGCGTTTAACTGTTAGCTATTTGAGCAACTTTATATAAAATGCAAAAATTAAAATTAACTTTTATAAAACTTTACCTTAACCTTTAAAATTTAATTCAAACGTTATGTTATCGAACACTATAAAAAAGAATAATTAAGGTTAGTCAAAATTTTAAAATTACTTAAAAAGTTATTGTAAAATGTTAAAGATGACTGTGAGGCTTAAAATTTTTAAATTTTTAATTATAACTTCAAATTAAGTTTAAATAAATTATTTTTAATTAAATTAAAATATTAAGAAAATACATTAATATTTGAGTCAAGCCCCAAGTTTAGAATTTTTCACTAGATTGAATTTAGACAAAAAAAAAAAATCAGATTCATGTAATTAAATCGAATGAAACTATTTAGACAAATTATTGTTTTTTCTGTTTTTTAAGAAGAGGACAAATTACTCGAATTAGAAATGTAAACATCATCCAGACGTGTAAAAAATGTAAATGTGCCAATTTACATTACATGGAAATCAAATCATCATCTTCTTCTTCCTCTAAATGTCACTGCCAAAGAAAAGGAAATGAAAGACAAAAAGACAAAAAGAACAAAAGTATAAAATGAGAGAGAGAGAACAAGATCCACCGTTTGATCAATCTCAATCACCTGCAGCCAACAAATTAATAGTTACTAGTTGTAGAATTTATTGTGTTGGAGCACAATTGGTCAAATACCAATATCAGTATAAAAATAATTAGACGGCACTGGTAATACAGTCGAGATAATGATAGTTATAAAATAAAAAATAATATAAAATCTAACAATTAATTACGTGCAAGTTTGAATATGAGTCATCATTTACTGTTTAATGAGCTCTTAATAATTGATTTGTAGTAGCAATAAACTTGATGATACATAATAAAATTAATTTTTAATTGTTAAAATTATAAATAAATTACTGAAAATTGAGATTTTTCAGTGTTAATTCTTTTTTTTCTTTTTTTTTTTTTGTGTTCGTGGACAACTATTTTTACTCGTACAATTTGAGTTAACGAACACAGAGAATTCACAGCTATTTTACTAAACAATTTGTCGGAAAATCTCAAATATGTTTAAATTAGAAAGATAAAATAAAATAAAATTTAGTACCTTATTTGAAAATAATAAAAAATTTAAAATTTATTATATGCGTGTTATTTACTCATGCCCGTCCATTTCTACGTGTCAGCATACGTAGGTAATCAATTAATTGATACTGATTTCTCCCCTGTCATGTATGCTTATCTTCAACTGATTGTTACTTTTTTGTTGATTAGTAAATTAATTTTGTAATTTCTGCCCAACTTTATCTAGATTAGGGTTTCAAAATATTACTAAATTTTAAAATTGATGATAGAATTAAAAAATGATTTTCTTTTTTGTTTTTTTTTTTTGAAGATAAAATTCACGATTTCTCTTTTTGTATTTGAGCCATAAAAAAATTGATTTTCACTCATGGGGGAGGCCTGGTTGCTAGAATCTCAAGGGAAACTGGATTCAGAAAGTTGAAGAAAATTAAATTTCTGAGAATGTAGCCGTTATTCCTATATATAGTACTTTCCTGAAATTCTATTTTGCTAGAAAAGTAACGTTTCGGAGGAAAATTGGATTCCGGTGATTAAACACCAATTATATATTCAAAGGAAAAAAAACAGTAAAATGTCATTCTTTTAACAATCAATCCTATGATTTGATTAAATAGTTAATTAGCATTGGAGGCTAAAATTGATATAAGGTGTGTTTAGTAAAATTAGTTATTTTGGTGTTGTTAATTATTTTATTAGCGTTTATCTGTTAGCTATTTTAGTAATTTTTTATAAAACGCTAAAAGCTAAACGATACATGAGTTTACTTTTTACAAAATGCTACTTTAATCTCTAAAAGCTAGTTCAAACGCTATGTTATCAATACTATAAAAATTAGCATTTAGCATTTTGACCAGTTAAAATACTAAAAGCTATTTAAAACTGTTGTCAAACATTGCCACTAAGGTTTTTGAGAGATCCATTAGATCTCTGAAATTACAATTTTATTATAAATAAATACATTAAACTATACGATGAGTTTCTAAAAATTATATCCATTAATTTCGAAGTACGAAATTTTTATTAAAAATTATAAACTAATGGACATTGATGAGTCTCTCAAAAATTTTGGAATGCCACGTGAATAAAATTCTAAATTTCAAGAGTAATTTTATATTTATCAAATTCATAATAATTAAATGTTAAGTAATGAAACATTTTAATCATGCACTATATATCTTGTTTTAATAAAAGAAGAAATAAGGGAATTAAAAGGGACCACAACCATGTGGTGAGAAGTAGTAAGAGGGTGATGTTAAAGAAGAAGAATCCATTTTCTTCTTGTTAGAGCAACTCTCAATGTCATTAGGGACCACAACCTTCTTAGTCCTCTTTTCTTTGGTTCAATGCTTAGGGCATATCCCATTTAGGGCATTCTTTTTTTTTTTTTTTTTTTAATTTTTAGGGCGAGATAATAATAATCGATAAGACCGACTAAATCAAGTTAAATGGATTTATTTGCATCATTTTAGATTTTATTCAACTTTTCTTTGATTTTTGAGATTTTTAAATCAAATTGATTTAATAAAAAATAAGTTATAATTGAAAAATTGAATGGAATTGAAGTGATTTAATTTTCTAATTTTAATTATATCCGTCATATTAAAATTCAAATAAGATTGTAGCATTTCAATGTGTGCACTTCGAAATTAAAAATAAGTTGTAATTTTTAAAAATAACAACACATATACTCATAAAAATTCAAATTTTGAATGATATTTTTGTATTACAATAATACAAAGTTTTGTTAAGATGACGTATCATTTCAAACATACATCTTACTATTACCACCAAGCCAAAATTAAAAAAAAAAAAAAGTTATTGAGACATAGGCTTGAGTACTTCTTACTTATGTGAAGAGTAAGAGGTTTCAGATTTGATACTTTTCGGCTATAATACTTTCAGTCCGTTGCTACTTTCAATAAATAAAAAAAAATATAAAAAATATTGTTTTTTTTTATTTAAACATATCTATATTTATTGTCCATTTAATTTCAAAAGAAACCAAACATACTACCATAAACACATATATAATTGAATTCTTATAATATAATCACATGATGCTCACTGAAATTAATTGGAGAACTGAATAAAAATAATTGGAGAACACACATAGAATATAGATTGAACCTTTTAGAAAAGGCATATATATATATATATATATATATATATATATATATATATATATAATGCTGACAATTTTATTAATATATTCCGTGACAATTAACTTCCAAATTTTTTGTAAACCCACTTGGTATTTTTATTATTAAACTTATAAAAAGCCCATGTTTCTTCTCTCTTGGAGATGCTACATTGTAGGTGGTAATGAATATAAAATCCCCAGGGCTCATGCTACACACAATATAGAAAACTAAAAAGCAAAAAATGAAGAAAAAAAAACCATAACTTTAATTATTATTTCTTTTCCTGATTTTGATATGGGCCTACTTATCTTCTCTTTTTTTTTTTTTAATGCTTGCATGAGATATTCAGTTTAATGTCTGTTTTGACGATCCACAAATCTAATTAATTTCCGCTCGCTTACGAATGCAAAGGAGCTTGTTTGGGAGGGGTTTGCATTGCAAAGAATTAAATTCATGACCTAAGTCATGATGATCAATCCCACATATGTTTTTTGCCACTAAACTACCCTATTTGAGTTCTTATCCATCCTCTTTATTTAGACTTTATCCAAAAAAAAAAAATAAAAAATCATAAGGTCTGTTTAATTGGAATATTAAGTTTGCCCTTATTATTCGGTTTAATTAAAATTCTTGAATAGTGTGTAGTGTGGGCTTAAACACTATTAATGTATAATAAGTTGTTTTTAAAGTTTTATTTATTATTGTATTAGCCATAATTTAAAGTAAAAAATTTTACACCATAGTAATTAATTATTGATAACTCACCTATCAGATAGTAATGTGAAAGAAGCTTAATTAAAAAGCAAAACAACAAGATCTAATGATCGATATTGGAGATAATATTAATTAATTAATTAAAATACAGTTTGGTTCTCTTAATCAGTTTGGAGTTAATAAATAATTGTCATCGTAATGTTCAACAAGCAGATGCGATTTAGGTAAAAGAAGGTTTGGGCGGTGGGGATTAAGACACGGGCAAACTCTGACCGAGAGAGATTTTGCTTGATCTCCGTTCACTAATTATTATTATTTAATTATAATTATTAATATTTGTATTACTAGCATTTAGCAAGTGGCTAAACACAATAATAAGACTTGCAGGAATCGATCTCCACCGTCCACTAAGATATCCGTATCCACCGTCCACACTTGAAATGGTTAATTAGTCTTATTATTATTATTATAAAAATCGAACGTACCCAACTGGTGATTGAGGTAATTAATAGTACATGCAGCAGCTAACTTTTAAGATATTATATATTTGCTTCGTTCTATAATATTTATTACATTTGAAAAATAATTTATTTTAAAATATTTATTATATTTGTGATTTCAATTAGTAATAAATATTTTTTATATGTTTATCATTTTTATATGATCAATAATTATTATTTTAATTTAATAATTTTTTCAAATAATTAGTATTAAATTAAAAATAATATAGTCATTTACTTAATAATTTATTGTGACTTAGACAAATTTAATGATTTTTTTAAGAGACGTGAAATTTCAAATGTGGCAAATATTTAGAAACGGAAGTAGTATAAATCTCAATCAACTTTCATCAGATGTATTTTTTAGCTTTTTATTACAAGCTGGGCTAGTTTATTCGTATTAATAATATATTTAGACTCTCTTAATCGTATAAAAATAATACTCTCTCCGCTCCACTTTAATAGTAACAAATGTGCATTTTATTTTGTTCCAATATAAGTATTTATTTTGGATTTTGAGGGTGTGTATTAATTTTTTTTCCAATTTTATCATATTTATTAGGTGTTTTGTAGCAAAATTAATAGGGAGTTTTTAATTTTAAGAATGACAATTTAGACATTCTATACTGTATTTGTAGAAAATCAATGTATTTTAATCATTTTTTTATTTTTTGTAAAAAAATAAATGTTGCTACTAAAGTGCAACGGAGTGAGTAATTAATAAAATTATTTTTTTAAATTAATATTTTTATATAATCATTTTATTTATAATTATTAAGTACTATTATGAAATTTTAATTATATTTTTTTATTCATATAATAAAATTTAAAATAAAAATATATATATATATATATATAACATAATTATACGTTAACAATCATTTTAGATTTCAACAGCAACAATATTGGAATTTTACTAAACAACCAATAATCAGTAGTTACCATATGCTACTACCTACCAATTATACTCTAAGAGATAGATAAATATCAACTTGGAAGGAAATAATTTTATTAGTTATTATTTTTATAAAATTTATATCGTTTAAATTTAATATAAATACAAATCAGATTGCAACCAATAAAAAAAAAAAAATTCAATCATCCATGATATAAATACACCTATATAACAATTGATTTTGACTTCTATCAATTTTACTAAACTCATTAGGCTATCTGCCGAGAGTTAGTTGCATGAGATGGTTAAACCAAATGTTCCCATGAAAGCTTCAACTTTTAAAATTTTAAATATTTAAATTAATCTTTTTTATTTAAGATTTTTGCATTTTTATTTTTTAATAATACAATTTTGAAGCAAAGCCAATCCATATATGTACCAAAGTTGAAATAAAGAGAAACTTCAATGGCGTTCTTTTTGTTCAGTATTCTATTTTTCTTTTTTTAGAAAATTTTAAATTTTTTTAATTGGCCAATTTAACTTATTTTTAATTAATGATACCTTTTGAATCTAATATATAGATAACTATATATAGATAATTATAGATTTACAAATATTCAATTTTTTTCTTATCCATATCTATAAACCTATATATATATATATATATTCAAACGTACAACTAGATTTTCACGAGTTCTTCATATTTTGATTTGACGACGAGATACTTACTCTGTTTTATATTTTGCTTTTGCAACTCAATATTTTATTATCTTCTGCTTTTGCATTTTAATATTTTTATTTTCATGAGTTCTTTATTTTATTATCTTCTGCTTTTACAATTTAATATTTTTAATTTATTATTATTTGTTGCTTTTTCGATTTTGATTTCATTCATTGATCATAAATCTTGGTCCTCATAATTTGGTTATCTCGAGACATCAAGACAAGAAGAAAGGAGACAATTAAAGTTGCTCAAGATAAAGTCATGTATAGTATAAAAACTTACAGTAAACAATCAACAAACATTAAGGCAATGAGGAAAACGAAGATAAAGAAGACAATAAACTTAGTAGTTGCATCTTTACGCAATTTATTTTAATATATATTCCTGCACTGTATAATCATTTTTTATATCAAATATATATATATATATATATATATATATATATGTTAATTAAAATTTAATTCTCCATTTATTTATTTTTTTAATTGATAAATGCAAGTGAACAGTACAGGAGAATCTCTATTATTTAAAATCAATTTTGAGTATCTAAATATCTTTAATAAGGAAATTTACCAAGTCTTTCTCAAATCATCTTTGGCAAATTTCAATATATGGTACTTCTTTCACTATGGGGTTATTTTTATAAAGAAATTAGATTACAATATTATAGATTTATGATATTATATTATTACTGGTGAACCCCAGGGGAGTTACTTAAAAGGGGTGAACAAACTATGTCATCCTTTTATTATAAATCATTTTGAATCATTATTAATTATTTCAAGTACAGATTTTTAATTATTCTGCCTAATAATTTGATAATGCATAATAGTTTATCAAAAATAATAATATCATCAATTATAATAATTACTCAAATAGTATTTAAATACCACGCATGGAGCGCGGGTTTCGACTACTTAAGTAATAATGCAAAAACTAATTTTTTACTCCTACTCCAAAAGCAAATTACAAATATATCAAAGATACTAAGAGTTTCTTCGGAAAAAAAAAAAAAAAAGTTAATTTGGCTGGCAAGAAATTTTATTGTCTATATTTTTGTATTGTACTGACAAGTGAATTTACTTTTTTTTTTATTTCTAATTACTACCTCTGTCTTAAAAAAACTATTAAATTTGTTTAAGTTACAATAAATTATTGAGTAAATTAAATATATTACTCTTTATTTAATGCTAATTCTCTAAAAAAATCATTAAATTGAAATAATAATTATTGGTTACATATAAAAGTTAAACATGGAAAAAACGCATTTATTACTCCTTGAAACCATAATTGTGATAAGTATTTTAGAACAAACTATTTTTTCAAATGTCATACGTATTAGATCTAAAAATTTTATTTTTAATTATGAATCACTCAATTTTAATTTGAATAATTTTTTTAATTAATCAATAAATGAATTTTACATAATATAAAGTTCAATTCATAACACCACTAGTCAAAATCAAGAACAAATGAGAGTGAGGTAGACATTAATATTAAGAAGTTTCTTGAAGAATAAGCAAGTGTCCATGCAGTTAATTAACCTCTGCTTGGATTTAAGTCCGTCAATGCTCCTGATCATAATTTCTATATAAATTGAAGATTTGCCCGATCTATATAGAAGGGCATTTTTATAGATTCGAAGTGAAAAGCAGGAACTATATATGTCCGCTAATCAGTCCTAAACCTATACACCACTCCACTATAAAAAAAAAAAAAAAAGATAAAAAAAAGGAAGTCTAAAAGGAAAAGCTAACTCTCAATGTAGAAAGGAAAAAGATAATGCAATGAACAAATAATTAAATTAAAGAGTGGTCCAATTCCTTTCTCTCTCACATGGCATTTGTCACAATCTTTAATTGTGTTGGATGTGAAGAAACCAATAATACAAGGTAACAAATTGTCTATAAGTTCTTAGAAGAGTCCAGATAGATTTTGACTGATTAAAATGGGTAATAGTGAAACTGATAATGACATAAAGGTCTTTTTTTTTTATATTATCATTATTGTTAATTATTGGGCTCAAAGAAAAATTAATTGATTAATTAATAAATTATGAGGATAACCACAAGTTTAAATCATTTAAAATTTTTTTGATTTAGTCTAGAAGATTCTTAGATAATTAGGTATTTGAGACATAGACATAACCAAAATTAAATTTTAAATTGAAATTGAATCAAACTAATCGAAGATAAAATCAAACCGTAATTAATTATAATTAAAAGACATGTTCGGTAAAATTAATTATTTGAGTAGCTTTTTATGCAAAGCTAAACATTAAACGTTACTTGTTTTAACCTTTATAAAATACTAGATTAACTTTTAACTAGTTTAAATGCTATGTTATTGAACACTATAAAAATAATGTTTAACGTCTAGCTAAGAAAAGCCATTTTAAAAGCTGTTGTCGAAACCTACCCATATGTTTATTAAATGGTTTTAATTTCTCATATATTTAATTAAATGGTGTATTATTTATTAAATAAACTCATTTAGTTCTTCTAATATCATTACTTGATTATTATTTTATTATTTTTTATTATACAATAAAATAAAATAAAATAAAAAAATCTAATTTCAACATTAAACTGAAACCGAATTAAAATCGGTAATTCAGGAACAAATAGTGATATCTATTAAAATACTTAATCGGTATTTTATACAATAAAATAAAAATACCGTTCACTGTACCTCCTGTGAGAACTATTATTATTTTTTCTTTAAAAAACACTCATTAGTTAGTACCTAAAAGGTGAGTTTTAAAATTAATGTCGTTCGTTTGGATATTAGAAAGGAAATAAAAAAGAATTACTTTTACTATTTCTCAAAAAAAAAAAAAAGAATTATTTTTACTGTACAATTGATTTGATATTTTTGAGTACACAAAATAAAAGAAACAAAGTTAACAAGTAAAATTGAAAATAATAATAATAATAATAACAACAACGTTGATGATTAATAACTTATAATGGAGTAATTAGATTTTGTTAGTTGTTGTGTTAATATATTAAACGGGTAATTTATTTATTTATTTTTTATATCATGAATATTAGAATTTATAACTGAATTTTATATCTCAAATTAATTCATACATAACAAGAAATCAAACATACTGATGCTTCCATATGTTATTCTTCTTTTTCTTATTTGGATACATTACACATGCAATACATTTTTTTTATTAGAAATGAGCTAATTATTGATAAGTTTTAATGAGAATTTGAAAGCATGGAGTCATAATATTGATTGCTTCAATAATTTCTGTGTGTTTGGTTTATCTGTGAGTATTGCTTTGTGTTGTGATGTTTGAGTATGAAAAGTACAGAGATGTAATTGACAGGTTCATGCATTTAGACATTAGAGTCTCAATTCTAAACCCGTGGGACAAGCCTCTTCGTATTATGTAAGTTAGGGATTTGTTGATTATGCCTTTCTTAGGATATTTTCCTTCTAATTTCCCTTTTTTTTTTTTTTTCAAAAATGATTAAAGTATTGTTGTTAAATCGAATCTGAGCCGATCCAATACTGTTCAATATTAAGTTAATTGAATCTTTTGCAAAATCTTATAGCTAAATATGGGACGCACAAAAAAAAAAGGTATTGGTGTTCTTACAGACAGACATGACATCCTTTAAATCTGTTCACCTATTAATTTTATGTAGAACCTAATTTTCTATACGAAGTATAGACAAGAGTTTTCCTCAAATGTTAGGGCAAAAACACTAATGACAAGCAAAAGTAGGATTGTAAGATTCTAAGCACATAGACAATTTCTTTCATGTTTAAGAACAAGCCAAATACACAAAAAAACAGGCTCCTACCCATTAAATAATACAAGAACTGATCAATTTTGCTCAGCAACTATTATGGACCCTGTTCGACAATTTTAACGGTTCTAGAAGTGCTAGTTGTAGTAGCTGTCAGCTATTTTACTAGCTTTTAGTGATTAAATATTAAGTTATATTAGGCTGTTAGTGGTTAATTGTTTATATAGCTATTCAAAATAGAAGTATTCGATAAAAATAAGTGTTTGATTAGCTATTTAATATAAAAAGACAAAAAAAATATAAATAGAAAACAAGGCAAAGACGAAGCGATGCGCATATGTGTCATAAAAAATTTATAAAATGATAAACGTTAATAAAAATTTATAAAATGATAAACGTTAATGAGGATAACGTTTCATGAAACACTACCTCAAACTCTAAACTCTAAATCTTAGGATAAGTGTGACATTATCAAACACAATAATTAATTAAAATAATGTTTTAACTCACTCAAAACACTAAACACTACTCCAAACACTCTTGTCAAACAGAGCCTATATTAACCATTAGCTAAAATTACATTATAGCTAAAATTACATTCTCATCCTCATCAAGTTGGACTACATATAGAACATTGCACTTGAAAGAGGTGCATATACAAACAAATGAAGTGATGCACAAATATTGACAGATCTACACCGAGCACCCTAGAGATATATTTCCACTCAAAGCCCAGGAAAAATGTATTACAAATTAACATTGCCTGTGTGGATGAGGATGAGAATTCTCCTTATATTGCAGTTACCCAAAGCTTCTGGTGGAAACAAATCAAGATGCAGATATTCCATCCCTTTTTAGCAATTCCTAGAAAAAGAAGACGTCAAAGAGTTTAGTTCCTAACCATCATTGCATATTACTGCAATTTTTTTTTCACATCTTCACTTTGAAATATAACGTACCAGTTTAGTTGCAGTAATTGACAGGCGCTGCCTGTCTTTTTTCTCATGCAAGCACTCTCCGCACCAGTTCGAAAAATCCTTCTGATATTTTTTCAGCTCGCGGAAGACTGAACTGAAATCGGGAAATTCTTGTAATCAATAATATTTATTTATAACTATGAAAATAGAAGTGAACTGAAATAGGGAAATTCTTGCAATCAATAATATTTATTGATAACGATGAAAATAGAAGTGACCAAACTCATCGAACACTTGTTGCCTATTAACAAGCAAGCATTAGAAAGAAAAGAATCCAAATTACTTGACGCCTTCTGCATTTTATGGAGCAGCCATGATAAGTAATATGTTCTTCCTTCATTTGCTACTTGTCTAGAAGACAAACAAATTGTCAACACCCAAAATCCCAATCAGTAGATTGTCAACTTCTATAGTATCTATTAATTATCAGAATCCTGGGAACTTAAAAATAAGTTAGTATTACAACTTCAGTCGGTCCAGAAACATCATTAGGAGAAAAAAAAAAAAAAAGAAGTCACCATAGTTAAACCCCCAATATAATCTGAGTGATTAACTAGATTAAATTTCCACACTAACATTAAAACCCAACATGTTGGCTCAAAGTAGATTCCTTCCGAGAAAAGGTAGGATGTCAAATCTCATTTACAGGGGAGCAGAGAGAAAGATACCTTCTGCACCACAAAATTAAGTTGCACCGATGCCCAGAAGTTGTAGCTCTAGCACCATGCCGATGGCGACCACGATGAAATACAGCCCGCCCGGGGACATGGACATAATCAAAAATTTCCTATAGACATCATCAATAAACACCAAGCAGACAAGTCTTTAGTTGCTTCAAATAACAGTTTCCTTATCACAAAAACTAACGCCAAAAATAGTTTACATTATAGTTCACCCTATCATTTCATTAAGTTTGCATTTAGAAACCTCAGCCTTTCCGATAGCAATCATAGTTATATCTTAGCCTTTTTGTTTGAATGGAAAAGCATCATTGACCATCTTGATGCACTTTTATAGTTTGAGAGGTTTTAAAAGAATTTCAGTATAATATGTAACACAATTCACTTAAGAACCAAGCAATTATAAAAAGTTTTAAGTTATTCAATATACGACTTCACCAGCATGAATAAACTATAATAAACTCATGGCATCAGTCAACCTGCAGCATTCTGAGAATTAATCTTCAAATTTAGCATACCTCAGGTTGGGTTTCAGTATTCACATGTTTATCACACCGTACACCACGAAAGAACAATTCTCCACCATAAAATTGCTTACCCAAGCAAACATTCAAGGTGACTTCTGAGTCATCCACATGGAAACCTATAAAGAAAAGTCTACTAAGATATTGCAAAAGCTTATGAAGAGAAAGATGTAAAAGCTGGGGTGGAAGGTGGACAAACAGACAAGGAAGAAATTACACTTTACACTGTCAATAAAAAGGGAAACATAAAAAAAAAAAAAAAAGCAGTTTGCAATTCTAAATCTACAAAATGAAATTTGTCATCAGCAAATAAATAACAGCACCATCCATTCGAAAAACCAAGAGCCATTTGATTCTTGATATAAAACCTAGACGTCTAATATAGTCATAGAAAGATCTGATTTCATGCAGTACTTTCAGAATAGAAAAGCTGAAATTATTAGTAAGTTAATTGAGAAACTTCAGCAACTTCTTTAAGTTTCCACTCATTGGGATATGATTAAAAATTGATCATACATAATACTATGTGAAGTTATAATTTGCAGATAAATGGCATTAGAAAGAAGATTCAAGGAAGCACCTACCAAGCTCAACATCTCTATCTACTCCATATTCAACAACAAAACCATGATGTGAATCTAGAGTTGATCCGCCAACCTCAGGGAAGAAAACTACAAGGAAAATCCACTGTAAGCAATGAGTTCTTTTACATAATATGAAAATCATTTTGTTCTTTTCTTATTTCTAACTGAATAGAGATATATTACTTCTAGACATTGGGCGTATATATTCATCCATCAACTTCTGAAGCATTGTTTGTAGGCCAAAGTCATCAAGAACAGCACCATACTTGTTCATTGTGTTTGGGCGCATTATTCTGAATTTTGTGTCATGAACCCATCTTTCAAAGTTTTCTACCTAAGCAATCAGAACTTGATAAGAAAGTTTGCAAACTAAAATACAAGCAAAATGGTACTATTGACATAATAAATGACAAGAAGAACAAGACGATACCTCAGACATCAACATTTCGCAGAAATGTGGCTGAAGCATTTCAAATACATATATTCCTGGTCTGGGTTCAGCCAATATATTTCTAAAACTCTGTTCTGTATTTTCGTTGACTGCTTTGAGAAATGAGGGCACAAAGAAGTTTTCAGCATGCATTGAATACAACTCCCTATGTAGAGGCTGCAAAAAGGAGGAAACAATCACAAAAGAAAACAGCATAAAGAAACAAAGGAATTTAAGGGCTGTACCCAAGCTGCTGGGCTCGGTTTGAAGTTGAGCTCAACTCATTTACAATTCATAGTTAAAAGTAAAAAACCATAGCTCTTTTACAAGCTCAAGCTCGGCTCATCTATTAAACAAGCTCAAAAAGTATACTCTGAGATCGGCTTTTTAAGCTTATCAAACGAGCTTTTTCCAAACCGAGTCTCAAGTAGCTCACAAGTGGCTTAGCTCATTTACAGCCCAATGCTATGACTTATAAGCATAATATGAATATCCAAATATTTTATATACCGCAATTCATGATTTAGTCTCATATTAACAGAATGTAATTCTCACTTTTCACCATTTTAGCTATAATAATATACATCCATTAAAGGAAATGACAGTCATTGGGAATATCAACAATATGAGTTCAATCAAGACTTTCAAAGTATAGAGGTAAAAATATGTATAAACAGTAAGCTGATAAGCAGAAAGAAGAGGTATATCTAAAAATTTGTCCTAGTGGGAGCAATAAATAGAAAAACAAAAACTTTAAATGATATTGATGCTTTAATATTTTATATTTTTTTTATAATTTTCTCATATGTTATCATCAGATAACGGCCACGCAACCTTCATTTCCCATATAAAATTGATCATTTAAGTCCATAATACAGAGAGTTCTTTTTGTTGATGTGATTGAGAGGGAGGAGTATGAGACTTGAAGAAGTATAATTAAAAGAATAAATGGGCCAAATCTTTTTTTATTATTATTATTATTATTATTATATTCTGTAGTAGCATCCCAATTACCGAAACACAGAACTGTATTTTAGCCCAAGTTAGCGGATTGTGTGTGCAATGTGTTAAAACTTGGACATTTTGGGGAGGGAAAAATTGAAAATGGACTAATAATACAAAGAATTCCTAAGAGTGCAGTGGGGCCACTTATGCCACACTCGAGTCTTCCTAACAGCAAAATACCTACGCAACCAATAGAAAACAAGTCTTTCTGAGCCATGTATGACAAACATCAGAAAACTAGTCTGATTTTCAAACTACAATCATGAGAAAAATCTAAAAGACTAATTCTGAGCGTGAGACATCCTATATCAAACATTCACCATTGTATTTACCTGATAGTTTGATATAATCTTCTGCCTGTATTCTTTATGTTTTAGTACCTGCCAGTTTAAAACGGTGAAAAACAATGAGCAACGCAATTGACCAATTAGAAAAGGGAGCAAGAAAAGCAACACATAGAATTGATAGATAACATAATTGTAACATAAAAAGTTGAGTAAAAACTTAAGGATAACTTATTGATCCCCAAAACAAATTAGGAATGCAGAGATGTCATTAGGAAACCGTTATTAGCATTTAATATTAGAAGATACACTAGAACTAGTTGAGAAGAAGCCAAAACTTTCATATCAATGAATAAAATATTGGGGCAATTTTGTGTTTCAAGTGAAAAATCATAAAAAAAATCAACATAATGTCAAATTCAAATAGTCAATCATTCCAAATGGCTATTTATCAAAATGGACCCAAAAGGAAATCACCAGGAATTACAACAAAATATGACTCAGGGTACAGACAACAAATGTCAAACAAAATGGGTCAAATGTAGCAAATATTCAAGCCACTTTAACAAAATTCACATTGATAGCACTATATAAGTTCTCTTATTATCAGAAAAGGGAACTGATAATAACAAGTTCTTCGAAACTTATTTCAGAAAAGAAAATAACAAGTTAAAGCCTGAGGTCTAAAAGAAGAGTATATGCATGCCTGAATTTGAATCCACATTTGAAAAAGAGTATCTTGAAGGGGTGAATTTCGCTGTTCCCATAAACAAAGAGCAGTAATAATCCAATATCCTCTAAACAACAGAAGATAGCCAAAACAGAGTTTGGGAGGGAGCCGGAATTTCATAAAATTCCTACTCAAACCCGTCTGAGGTGTATATATATGAAATTGAATCTCTCCCAATTACCAAATTCTCAGAAATTTGCATTTCTCTTCCATCCAATCGCTCTCAATTATGCAAATTATAGTACAGCATAAACACAAGGAAAGCATACATAACTATACGCAATACTATATTACATGCATACATATTATGCGTCCTAGATGATGTATGTGCATACGTATAGAAATACTTGTGCAAAGATATTAAAGCCAATGCATACACGAGCACGTTCACCCTCAGGTGAATAGCGAACGAGAATGTCCTTCAGGAACTGGATTTTAGCGTCGCGTGACAAATTGAGCATGGAAGGAGGCAAGTACCGCTCCAGCGAGCTGAAGAGGAGAGGACTGAAGTCTGATTGAAGATCTTCATAGCTGTCCGGCTTGTGATCGGTGCTAGGGTTCAACCTCAGCCTGTGCGTCGGTAATACGACTCCGTTTCCATTTCCATTGGATTTCTTATGCGCATCGACTGACATTGGCAGCATATATCTTATAGCTTGAGTTTGACAATTATCATAGAGATTTCTATGTGTCCGTTAGTTTTGTAATTGCAATTGGTGGAAGAATATGGAATTAGGGTTTGTAGAAAGAAGAAGAAGAAGATGGTGAGTTTGTTTGTGTTGCAGGTTAGGGTTTGTTGTTTGTGGGTTGATTGGAGTCGGACTGGTTCGGGCGGGACCCACAGGTACCTGCCAGTGAGCCAAAGCCAGGTGGAGTTAATGCGTGCGTTTGGTACATGCAACGCAAGTTTTTGTTGGTTATAGTTTATTGTTAATTAATGTTTTTAGGAATGATTGAATCATTTTAATTCTGGAAAAAGGAAGAATAATTAATTAAAATATTTTTTAATTAATACTTATTTAATTAGATTAAATTTTACAAATATTTTGATAGAGGTAAAGTCGAATAAAATACTCCTTACCTTCCAAAAAAATAGTTTATCTTTCCTTTTTGGTTTATCTCAAAATATAGTCTACTTTTCCTTTTTGCATTCTAGTTAATCATTAATGTTCTATTATACCCTTATTAAATTATATCTTATTTTCAATAATCCTCATTAAATTATTACTTATTATTCAAATATAATAATTTTTTAGCTCATGTGTTATTTTAGATGAGCATAATATGAAATATATATGAGCATAATATGAAATATATATGAATAAAAATTATCTTTTTACTATATTTATTAATCTGTGTGAAAATAGAAAGTAGACTATCTTTTTTAATAACGTTTTGGGCTATGACGTGATTCTAGCTTAGGAACAAATCCGTGGAATAAATTCATACAAGGCTATGAGGTGGCTCTAGCCGAGGAACAACTTGTGCAAGGCTACATGACATGGTTCTAACCTAGGAACAAATCTGTACAGGGCAGTATGACGAGGTTCCAACCCATAAACAAATTCGTGCAGGCTGGTCAGATGTTACAAATTTTGTATCAGAGCCAAGTCTTGACCCTCTAACTGGTGGTGGGGCAAATCTCAGCGAGGGCTGAACTCCGAAGAGGCTGGGTCCCCAAGGAGATGGGTGTGAGGACAAGCTTACATTGGCAGTTTTATCCCAGGAACAAATCTGTGGAGGCTGGGCCCAAAGCAGGCAATATCTTATTAGGCTTGAGATATTACACAGCCCACATGGATTTGTTCCTGAGCTTGAACCACCTTATAGCCCAAAACGTGTCTTTCTGGTCTAAGGACTGCCCTTCTTTATATACATTACTTCCACCTTGTGCTTAGCCCGTGTGGGATTCGCCTAGGGTGTCACAAAATTTATAAAATATGCAACAACTCAATAATAAAAGTAAATTTATAAAATATGTTTTGGACCAGCTTTTTAAAGGATTAGGATAGGATGTTGATTCTGTTAACCCTTTTTGTGTCCAACGGAGAGATGAATGAATTTGGTCAATAAAGAAGAGTGGGTGTTATTCCGTTCGAAGTGCTTATTGACTTTTAACTGTGAATTTTGCTTCGTCAACGCCTCCTAATGTGAAGCCATTTTGGTCAAAGCTATGGTCTTCAAACTCCCCCCAAATGTAAAGAACTTGTTTTGGAGAATTTATGTTGAGTGTCTCTCGGTTAAAACATTGCTTGTCCATCGTGGTGTGGACCTTCAAGTATCATGTCTTGTATGTGGTCAGGGACCTAAATCCCTTCTCCACTTGTTTATTGACTGTGAGTTGCGAGACAGTATTGGATACAAGTTTTGAATGGAGTGCCTAGTATATATGACCTACAATGGGTGTTTGAGATTAAAAATTGGTTTTTTCACGTTGTCATAGTGCATGATCAATCTAATTCTCAACAAACATATATGATGCTCTCTGTCATTTGGAATAACTAGAATGTTATAGTGTGGAATGATGTTATTAAGCCTATAGACTTGCAACTCAGGTACCCTATGGCTTGGTTAGCAGCTTGGCGGGTAGCTTAATAGCAGCAGGTGGCCCATCTCTATGTTGTCAATCATGGATCTGTTGTGTGGGTAATATGGATTTTTGAAATGCGACCAGATGCATCTCTTCACGCATCTTCTCTTATTATTATGCAGTTGGGTATTGCGAAATAACTTGGATAATGTTCAAAACCCTTGTCAAGTTGCTCTGACAGAAGCCATCTCCTTCTAAGAAGCTCTGAGTTGGTTAAGGGCAAACATATCTCTAAATTTATTTTTGAGATTGATTCACCTCCCTTTAAAGCTTTCAATCGCAGACAATTAATTCCTTTTACTCTCGAGGATTGTGTGTGATTGTAAAACCATCCTAAATGAACTTGTTAATTGTTCTATTTCTTTTGTTCGTAGCTCAACGAATAACACTGTAGATCTACTCGCAACACATACTTATTTCATGTCTAATCTTTGGGAGTACATACTTATTCATGTCTAATCTTTGGGAGTGGGATAATGTCCCTTCTAGAATTATTTCTCATGTTGTTTTGTTGATTTGGATTAATGCATAGTTGATATTTTTTACTTTCTAAAAAATTGCTAAAAAATTGATATTTGGATTAATGATATGAGGAAAATTTTCAGTATCCCATTAAGCCTTTATACCCATCATGACAAATTAATATGACATATTGATCGGAAAGGCTTTTGTATGGTCAAAACTGCTTATCATGTAGCTTACAGTTTGGTTTGAAATGGTGGTGGTGGTGAATATACGATATGAAAGCAGATATGGAAGCTTGATGTTCCCCCCAAAGTTCGGGATTTTATTTGGCGTATGGATCGTAATGTGCTCCCCACTAAAGATAATTTATCACAGAGGGGTTAATACTTCACTTCAATGTTTATTTTGCTAAGAATATGAGAATGGGGATCATGTTGCTGGTCAAGTGTTCTATTGCGAAAGAGGTGTGGAGGCAAGCTGGTTTTATTTTTGCAAATATAAATTTGTCTTTTCAGGAATTGTTCCTTCATATCATCTCTTCAAAGGAAAAGTAACGTGCCGAGCTGATGGCTACAGTTGCATGGAGTTTATGGGCTGCTCGGAACGCTATGTTGTGGTCCAATGCCTAGTCAAATCCTTGGCAAATTTCTCATGCGGCTCAACTGCTTCTAGATGATTATTGGGCTGCATCAGCTTCATCACAAGCAGCAACGGCGGCAATGGCGGCAATACACGCTGCATTTGCTCCTGCTCAACCAGTCCATATTGAGCATCAAGCTACTTGGCTCGCCTATGTTGATGGTGCAGTGTTTCGGGCAATGGATTTTGTGGGTTTTGGCTTGGGTATTGAGGATGCTGAAGGTCATTTTTCGTTAGCTATTTCGGATTTTGAGAAAGGTGGTGATGATCCGTTGATTGCAGAAGCTCTTGCTTTGAGGCAGTGTTTGTATTATGTCTTTGTTTCTTTACTTGATCCTCATTGCATTTTTACTCAATGCCAATCTTTATATTTGTCTTTGAAGTCAATGAGTGAGAATAATTCTGATTTTGGGTTGATTGTGTCTAATTGTAAGGCCTTGCTTCTTGATAGGCCAGATATTAAAGTTTTTTGGATTAGACGACAAGAGAATGAGTGTGCCCATCTGCTGGTACGTAACTCTATTCGCCATAATAGGTTTCAACTATGGATTGATATGTCGGATGTACTGATTGAGTTCTATTCTCAAAGATAATATATGAGTTCTCTTGTTTTCCAAAATAAATTGCTACTGAATAATGGAATTGAGAATAGAAAATCTATTCCCATTCCTATTCCATGTATTAAACATAACCTTAGAATTTTATCTTACACTTGAGATTTTTTGAAAGATCATTAATTTAAATCAATCAAAAGAATAATTTCAAATCGTTATTTAATTAATTTACAATTTTTATAATTTAACATATATAAAATTTATTTAAAAAAATAACAATTTTAAATAATTTTTTTTCCAAACCTTAACAGCCAGAGAATATTTATGCATGTGGCTAATTCAATTATATTATTAAATAATTGTCTGGCTGCTGCATTTTGAATAATGGAAGTATCAAGTGGGCTCTGCCATCGAATGTAGTTGCCGTTTTGGACCAAGTCAAATACACGTATGGTAAGGGTTAAGGAGTGACAGGGAAGAATAATAAAACTCTTTTTGGCCATTTTTTTTTTAGTTCTTTTGCATTTTCTTTTCCTTTTGGGTATGTATTTCAATGTTTTTTTTTTTTTTTTTTCTTATAGAATGTGTTTTAGATTTTGTATCCTAATTGCAAGTCCCCCAAAGGGTATGTCAATTCCGTCTCCATTTTTCCACTTTTGTTTAAAAAAATATAAGATTAAATCGATTGAAAATTACTAGTTGAATCACCACGATATCAAAATTTTGTGAAAAAATGATAAAAATGGTATAATTCTGATCCAACTTAAAATTATCTCACTTTAAATATTTTTCAATCAAATATTGATTCGAACAAAATGATGATCAAGTTTATTTTAGTATAGTTTAATATACAATTTAATAGTTATTTTGGAGATGAAAATTGTGGGAGTTGACATTTCACCTTTTTTTTTAGGCAATAATAATTAGTATTTTCAAAATCCAACTAGATCGATTAATCCGCGAATCAAATATTTATTGAATCTCACGTGTGATCCATTTTTTATCTTAGTCAATTATACTTTAAAATAAAAAATAGTAAATTTATAATTATTTAAATTGAGTGGAGCAAATGTTAAGTAACAAGGGAAACTTTAAAAAAACTCATTAGTTCAGATCTTAGAACTCTGAAGTAATTTTTTTTTTTTATTTTCAAAAAATTCATAATTAGTAAAATATAAATTGAAAAATTACCAATAAAAGTTTAATTTTTTCTGAAAAATTTAGTTTAATATGGTACACTCAATTTTAAAAATAATTATTCTATAAATACCAATTAATTATTTAATCATTTAATTAAATAAAATGATATAAATATTATAATTTAATTACAAAAAAATATCAAAGCACATTGTGATCCCTAAATATTTTTATATTTGGTATTCATGATGAATGATTTGAAAATTTTTTTATAGCATTTAAATTATTATACTATATATTTAGATTGTTTCATTAAAATGTTGAATGCATAATAATATAATTGTGTTATGATTTTTTAAACTAATTATTTATAACTCTATTTTTTAATTTTTTATAAATAATTAAAAAAAATAAAGCAATTGAAGTGAGTTGATTTGATTCAACAGCGATTTAATTACTTCGATTCGATATTAAAAACAGGGGTATTGATTCAATTAACAAGCTTTTTCGAATTTGTTCTTTGAATTTGGATTTGGCTATTTTATTTATTTATTTATTTTAATCCTTTGACCCTTTAGCAGGACAGACGGAACTTTTGGCCTTTGAGGGCAGAGCGGATCTCCACGTTGGAATGCACGTCATTGTGGTTAGGTGAGACAGATGTCCAACTCCTTCACTACTCATAATATCAACTATTCGTATATTCCAATGCCCTTCACCTTTATGTTTTTCGTCCAATTTTATTTTATTTAATGTAATAATTATTTACTTATTATACTCCTTATTCCATTTAATGTTATGTACCAAACATAGCCTTAGTGACGCCCAAAAGGACTTGCATTAATGCAGGTGGTCAAAAAGGTTAAAGACGGTCAATGGAAAGAGACACAGAACCAAATCAGGAGGTAATCTGGTAATTTCATAAATATCCAACTAAGGGCTGTTTGGTATCGCCGCATGCATATTGTCATTTTCGTCCACCAAAAACTCCAAGCGGACTGTCCGAGAAAAACAAAACGCTTTCACTTCACTTTCTCTCTCGCTTTTATAAGCCCACACCTAACTGAAAATCACGGAAAAAGAAAGCCAGAACGTGAGAAAGCTATTTCCCGTCAATAACAAAAACACCTCTCTCCCTCTCTCTCTCTCTCTCTCGATCTCGATCTAATCATTAGTCTTGAGCGATGGCCTGTGCAAGCTTCGCAAAGCTAAACGCAGCGTCGTCTTCTTGGATCGGTCAACAGTCCTTTGGTCAGCGAACTGGTTCTTCCTCAACTCGCCTCGCAACTCGCCGAATCTCCCTCCCGATCTGTGCCAGTTCTTATAAGGACGAGCTTGTTCAAACCGCTGTTAGTTTCTCTTTTGATCTCTTGTGCCATTTTTACTACTGCTATATGTATGGTCTTGTTCTCAATTTACATATCGTGTTGTTTGTTGATTTTATTATTATTATATTTTGTTGGTTAATTGAATCGAATTTTAATTTTTGTTAGATTATTACGTTAATTGTTTGTTAAATTCAATTACCAACAGATATGTTTCTGATTAATTGAAAATAAACAATTATTTGATTTTGAAATTAAGAAAAAAAGCCTTTGGAGCTGCAATACCTTTTTTGCTAGACATAGTTGATGCAATGGAGACTGCAAAGCGTTTTCTTAGCCGAGGAGTAAAAATAAAATAATTTATCATAGCTTCTGGTTTTGTTATTAGTTTATTATGCTTATTGTATTTGGGTTGTTCTTGATTGTGTAGAAATCTGTTGCGTCACCTGGTCGTGGCATTCTCGCCATTGATGAATCAAATGCAACTTGTGGGAAGAGGTTGGCATCTATTGGGTTAGACAATACTGAGGCCAACAGACAAGCATACAGACAACTCTTGCTGACCACTCCTGGCCTTGGTGAATATATCTCTGGTGCTATTCTTTTTGAGGAAACACTTTACCAGTCCACTACCGATGGAAAGAAATTTGTTGATTGCTTGCGTGATGAGAATATTGTGCCTGGGATCAAAGTTGACAAGGTATATTTTTCTTAAGATTATGAAAATTTGGACTCCTGGACAGTTGTTTTAATTAGTTGCTGCTTAACAAAAGGTTTTTCTATGTTATAATTGAGCTTGTTTGTGTGTCATAGGGTTTGGTACCTCTTCCAGGATCAAACAATGAGTCTTGGTGCCAAGGCTTGGATGGATTGGCTTCAAGGTCTGCTGAATACTACAAGCAAGGAGCTCGTTTTGCCAAGTGGTAAGTTTGATTTATGTTCTGTTGATCATTTTTTCCTCCTTACCATAGCTTGCTTAATTACTTATGTTTTGCTATCTTCCATGTTCATATGGAATATTCAGGAGGACAGTTGTCAGCATTCCCTCTGGCCCATCTGCTCTTGCTGTTAAGGAAGCTGCATGGGGACTTGCTCGTTATGCTGCCATTTCTCAGGTGTTGTTTCACTTACAAAATCTATTATCATCCATATTAGCTAAGGCTCTTTTAGCAAAGCTAGAAGTGCATGCCTATATCATTTTCCCACTTGTATTCTTCTAGCCAGGGGTGGCCAAAATCCGGTTTTTGGAACTGGAACTGTCGGTTCCGAACCGGTTCCGGTTCCGGTTCCCACCAGTTTTGGAACCTTGAACCGGCAGTTGCCAAAACCAACCGGTTCGCTTCTGGTTCCACCAGTTTTGGAACCTTGAAACGGCGGTTGCCAAAACCAGTTGGAACCAACGGTTCCAGTTAGGGTTGGAACTGTTCGGAACTGTCCGGAACTGGTCCAAACAAGTCGGAGAACCGGTCGGAACCGTCGGTTTTGAAACCGTTAAGGAACCGGAACCGTTTGGTTCCAAACCGTAACCGGAACTGTTAATTTTCGGTTCGGTTCCGGTTCTAAAAATTTGGAACTGGAACCGTGGCCACGTCTACTTCTAGCCCCAGCCCCAATCCTCCTCATCCTTCCTTTTATTTATTTATTTTTTTTTTTTTTTATGTGTGAAGCCTATGATTCATTCAGTCAAGTAACTAGAAAGTCAAAATATTAGTGAATTGGTTTAAAATTGAGACTCATATGGTTCTCTGTTGGGATAATTGGGGTTCTTTTGAATTCTTGATGTTATTTCATTTTTCTCAAGTGATAGAGATTGTCTTCCAATTATTTGCCCTTTTCCAATGATCACTGGATCAGTGCTAAGCATGCATTTGCCTATAATTACAGTCTCTTTTTTAACACTAATTTTTTTATGTGCAGGACAATGGTCTTGTGCCCATAGTTGAACCTGAGATTCTTCTCGATGGAGACCATGGAATTGAGAGAACACTTGAAGTTGCAGAGAAGGTCTGGGCAGAAGTCTTTTTCTACTTGGCAGAAAACAATGTCATATTTGAGGGTATCCTGCTTAAGCCCAGCATGGTAACACCAGGAGCTGAGCACAAAGAGAAGGCTTCTCCAGAGACAATTGCCAAATACACACTCACCATGCTTAAAAGAAGAGTACCACCTGCAGTTCCCGGAATCATGGTATGAAAGCCTGAATTCCTATTTTGACGTGAATCTAAAGTGACAAAAAGTTGTTCGTAATCAGTGTGTCCTCTTCTTGCAGTAGTGAATTATAAAATCTTTAATATCTCTTAATTTCTAATTTAGATCTTGAATTTACTTAATCCAATTTCTTTTTTCTGTAGACTGGTCAAATCTTAATTACTTTCTTTGTTGAAATGAGATGAAAAATATACTGTTAATCACTTTTAGTTGGAAATTGGATCGATAGAAAACTGGAAAACTTGAAACATGGGGCCATATCTATTGCAGTAAACAAGTTTTATTGTGAGATAAAGATCTTAAGCATCTTGACTTCGCTGCTGTTTCATATGATTGTTCTCAGGGCAAATGCATGCTCATTTATTTTAAGTTGAACATTATTGAATCTCTTTTTGATGAATAAAGTTCAACAAAAGCAACTTCTGTTCCTTTGCAGTTTTTGTCAGGAGGACAATCTGAAGTGCAAGCAACCCTTAACCTCAACGCAATGAACCAAAGTCCCAACCCATGGCATGTGTCCTTCTCATATGCTCGTGCGCTTCAAAACACTGTGCTTAAGACATGGCAAGGACGTCCAGAGAATGTGGAAGCCGCACAGAAGGCACTTTTGGTGCGTGCCAAGGCAAATTCCCTGGCGCAGCTTGGAAGGTATTCTGCTGAGGGTGAAAGCGATGAAGCTAAGAAGGGAATGTTCGTCAAGGGCTATACCTATTAAGCAGCATTTCAAGGATTACCTTGCGTCTTGGTTTCTATTCTATCGAATTGTACTTCATAATTTCCGTTGGTTTCTCTTTTATCTTAGTTGGGCTTGCTGAGGAAATGTAGCATTAGACAAGTTAATTTTTCTTTCCTCGTTTGTCCAAAAGACTAGAGTCTTGAATAATACCTGTTTGTGGAAAGAAAAGTTTTCCAAACTATCTAGGAAGAGTTGGCTTAGTGAAAGAAAGAATATAATGTATTCTTCATATAAATTATCGTTCTTCAATTCAAATTCTGTGAATTTTGCTTCTGTACCTCTTTAAGCTACAACAATTGCATGCTTGGGGACTGTTGTGCTTGTATCCCAGATTGAGCGACTCTTGTACCATTGTTGGTGTATGCCAAGGGATGGATGGTAGAAAAAGGGGTATTTTATGTAATGGAATATTAATTTAGGGAAAAATATAAATTTATCTCTAAATTATAGTCAAATTAATGCATGAAGGCTTCTAATTTCAAAAACTAATGTTTCTAAAATATGATTCCGTTAATAGCCTCTTTTGCTATACTGAGAAAAGATAAGATTGACATTATGTCATTCTCTTTTGCTATTAACACTGTCCTTCTCTTTTGCTATACTGAGAAAAGATAAGATGAGAAGGAGCCTCTGTTAATTTTTCAACATTAAAATTTTTGTTAATTTGAGTATAATTTAGGTATCAATTTGATAATACTTCAAGGACTAAATAGTAGTTTACCCTTTATTTTTCCCAAACTAAATATCTCACGTGCTTACTTGTCCCACACTAAATATCTCACGTGCAAATAGGCGCGTGAATATAAAGCTTTATTTTTAGCGTATTATTACTAAGCACTAGCGTAGCAAGACTAAACTCTCTTCCGCCATTTCTGTCTGACTATCAGTTTATGATAACTCAAAGCCAGTAGTAACCACCGCAGTTAGAATCTAACAGAATTTCAGTCATCACCACCAAAAACGACACGGTCGTTCACCCCGCATGCTCTCTTCCCTTCTCTTTAATCTACCATTTCAGCAAATTCCCTTGAACTCACACCGGAAAACCCTAAAACCCTCACTTTCCCCTTCCTCCTCCACTGCAATGAAGGACCGGTCGCCTTCTTCGTACGGCGCCGTTTATGTCCCTCCTCACCAGCGTCTCCGTTCCATCATCACCGTGCAGAATTATAGCTCCGCCTCTTCTGCTTCTCCAATCGAGTGTAAAGTTCCTGATAATCAGACCGCTGCTGCTTTAAACCCTATAAAGAGCTCTCCTGCACCTCACTTTCAACAACAGCAGCAACAGCAGCAGCAGCGGAGGAATGGCTTTGGTGATAGTAATCATTTTAACAACAACAATGATAATGTTAATAACAACAGCAACAATAATAACCATAAGTTCATTTCTGCCTACGACGATGGAGTCTCTGAGGAAGGATCCGATCGTGAGATAGAGTCCTTGATGGTTCCACCTGTGAGTGATTCATAAATGTATATATTTTTATCGTTGTTTCCCTTTTGTTTTTGGATTTGTTGCTCTATGATTTTTGCTGGTTTTCAAATTATGCTTGAATTACTGCTTTTTATAATTCTTAGTTTCTTTTAAGTTGTGCATTTAACTGATTTCTAATGAACTGGCGTTCTTAAGTAATTTAATTAATAAAAATCAGTGTATATGAAGTCTTCCCCAATTGGCGGATGGTAAATTTTCCAGGATAACTGTTCTGGAATTATGGATTAATATTCTTCAAACGATATGTGGAGCTCAAATGGTTGTTACCTTTTGCATAGAGTTAAGCACTTGATTATTGGGTTTGATGATGACCAGATGGTTGCTTGCTTATGTCAAATATTGGCCAGAGGTTTGTCTTTATTGTGTATTACTGGGAGTTCTGAGAATTAGTGCCTCTATTATCAGAAAAGGTTGTAATCCTTTATTGGAGGTTTTGTCAGTTAGTTTGAGCAATTCATTCATTGTCTATTATTTCTTTTGTCGTGATGATTGTAGTTGCAAGTCCAAATTTACATCATGAAGCAGAATTAAATATTATCATGTGTTTTACAGATAGCCATGCACTTTTTACAGTAGAGAAATTGATAGCATCTGCTACAACTATGTTGCAATCCTTGAGCCCAATTTGCAAACAATGAGAATGTTGTTTTCTCTTGTCAATGGTTTAAAAGATTGAAAAGGCAATGGTGTCTTTGATTTTATAAAACCCTAAATTGGTAACAACATGTCGACGTCCTTTTGCTTAGCGATTGAACAATCCTGAGCTAGGTTTGCTTTAATGTCCAAAAAGGATGGCCTTCTGGCTACTACCATCTTTTATTTTTTTGGGAAATATGCAATGCTTTGTTCATTCCTTGCTTTTTTTTTTTTTTTTCTTTTCTTGTTGCCCAAAATTAATATCGTACATTGAAACAAAGGTAGAATCAGGATGCATGTGGTTGAGATTGAAATGTGAGGGGCTAACACAATTATATAGGTTTGAGTCCATCAACAGGAATTTAGACCATTAGCATTTTGCAAGAAATTTGGAAAGTGATTACCAAGGTTTTGGCATTGGGATTAAAAATGTTGATCAGCAAGATGTTAGGGCTATATTAAAATCCTTTTCTGGAAGAGGAGCCAGCCAAATTCTCAACCGTGCATTAGTGTCTGTATTTTTAATGATGATGGAACTGAGGAATGCTGGAAGGAAATGAATTGTGAAACCTATCTTGACACTGATATTTCAATATTTATTAATTGGTTCTTGATTTGTTGCGATTATCCAGGGATCTTCAACAAGGAGATCCCTTGTTTCCACTTTCATTCATTTTGGTACAATAGGTTTTAGGATACTCTTTGAACACTATGGAGAATACCTTTGAATTGTGGTTGCAGTCTCATGGGTCATGGGTCCATGGAAAAGAGATATTATCCACATTATGTAACTTTCGTGGCCAGTGTGGACGTGATTTTCTTTCATGCACCAGAAAATTACATTTAATGCACGAATTTGATAGAAACTATATTAAATGACACAATACCAATGCTTCCAATGAATTTTGGTTTGAATAAGAACTTATTTTGGTTTGACTTATTATGAAGTACTTCAATTAAACAATATCTGCCTGTTATGTTTAGAATATAGCTGTTCACAAGTAAAGGTATCTCACTCAAAAAAATTAGTCAATGAATTAATGGTATCACACAAGACTGGCACTGACAAGTTATTGTTACATGGGAAAAATCTAAAAATGTAAAATAATTTTTTTGGGGATTGGGGGGAGAATGTGTTGGTGTGCTGATGTGGAAAGTTTTATCATGCCATGACTGATGCTTATAATGTAGTAATCGCTGACTGTTTTTAAGCCCATGGATGGGCTTTTGAGAGGGGTGTAAGGTGGAAAGAAGATATGAAATTGTGTTATGTTACCACACCTTTTAGCCAAGGATACAATAAATTTTATGGTTTGAAGGCACAATTGATACTCTATTTCAGGTGCATCATCTGTTTTCAGGCCACTTTTGGGCTGAAGGTTAAAATGCAGAAAGTTAGTTTAATTCCTGTGGGAGAAGTTATGGATGCCAGTCTACTGTCTAGCATTTTAGAGAGCACGGTGAAGTGTCCTACTGTTTCCTCGTTGGGGTTTATCTTTTGGGAAGTCAGTTTCAGACGCGCACGTGTTTGGAATACTGTAGTGAGAAGCAAATGCGTATCGATATCATTGTTTCTGACCTTGTTTTTTACTTTATGTCTTACTTTCCTATCTCTTAGTTTTTGGAGTATTCAGATTTGGGGCAATGTTAAGGAGTTTAGATCCTACTCATTGAGTATTACATCTTTCACGCTATTCAATGAGGTTCTTTTTGGAAAAAGAATTTGGATTTTTGTGGTGGTAAGAAATGAGCTTTGGTAAATGATTATTGTAGCCAAAGTGTGGTGTGGAGAGAACCACCAAGGCATGTACTAGATGCATGCAACATGGATGATCATATCTCTTTTACCTCTATTCAAATTTGGATACATTTAAGACATTCCGGAGATACATCAAAAGATATCCAAAATGAAACTTGTTCATTTTATTTGTCACTGATATGTTTCTCTCTCTCTCCTTATTCTTATTTTACACATAATTTTGGTCATTGTACTGATATTCTCTTGGATAGTTTTTATTGCTGGAATAACGTGCGTTTTAATTTTCTGAAATACTCATACTTGTTTACGGTTATTGTGTACTGTTTAATTTGTGTTTGTCAGGGTGCTTCCTTTTCAGATAACATTGAGGAGTGGAAACGGAAGTTAACCATGCTTTTGCGAGACAAGGAGAAGCAAGAGTTGGTCTCAAGGGAAAAGAAAGACAGACATGATTTTGAACAAATAGCAGCTTTGGCAAGTAGAATGGGTTTGTATAGGTATCATTTGTTTCATCAGAGTAGATGCTTCAATCTGTTGTTGTCTTAGTAGTGTTCTCAACTGAAGTTATCTTTTTGCAGCCATCTGTATGTGAAAGTTGTTGTATTTAGTAAGGTCCCCTTGCCAAACTACAGATTTGATTTGGATGATAAGCGTCCACAGAGGGAGGTATTTCTTGTAGTTCTGGTCTCTAAATTTTTACCTTCTCTCTAATAAAATTTGGTTCGTACACCAAATATTTACATAGGCACACATGCATTTTGTAGTGCTACGGCTTTCAAAATTGATAACGTACTTCAATTGATTGCTAGCACTCAAATTTCATTTAAGTCTAGTACTAGAATTCAATATTAACCGCTGCTTGCTAAATGGCCTTATATTGTCTTCTGTTTGTTTTTTTTAAGCACGAGTTGAAAATCTTTTGTTCTCTGTGTTGAGTATCCAAATTTAACTTTCTTGTACGGTCAGTTATTTTATCAAATATTTAAAAAATTGGCAGGTGAGCTTACCTCTTGGTTTGCTAAGAAGAGTTGATGCTTATCTTGGAGAACACCTCTTTCAGAAGTCCAAGACGAAGGAAAGCTTTCCAGACTTTTCCATTTCTAGATCAAGCAGCAGTAGTAGTCTAGCTACTGATGAAGGGCTTTTTGAGCAGCCGGAACCATTGGCTTCCAGTAAGGCTGTCATGGAGAAAATTCTATTTCGGAGAAGTTTGCAACTGCGCGATCAGCTACAGGCGTGGCAGGTTCATCTTATACTGAAACATTTGAAGCTAGAGTATTTCTATTATTTTCTGAACACATCCTTTCTGTTTAACATTTTACTAATCAAAAATTGAGCACTATATTGGGCAATCGTATCTGGCAGGTTACTCTGTACAGTATATTGCTTACAATTAGTGGAAGGCTGCTTTGTTTTGTTCCTTCATTGTTTAGAAACCAGACTGGATGGGTAGTCCTACCAGGAACTGGTTTGATCGTTGGTCTGGTCCCACAGTAAATGCTTTACAGTTTTCTAAAATTACAGTAATGCTAATGATTTAGTATTTGATATAATTTTGTGAATTTTAGAAGAAAATGCCACGATAACATTAGCTGTTTCAAAATTTTTAGTATTTGATATAATTTTACAAATTTTGGAAGAAAATACTACTTTAAAATTAGATTTTGTCAAGTATAAAAGGGAAGCTTAATATTGGATTTTTTTAATTTACTTGTTTGGTATCCTACAATGTCCATTTTCAATTATTTTCTGTTAGTACTGGTCCTCTAATGTTTACTTGCACATTTGTGCATGTCCTTTTCAAATAACTTCCTTGTTCATGCAAAAGACTGATTTGTATGTAAAATATTAAACAATGCAATCTTTGGATGTTAAAATATGTTTTTGGTTTTAAATCATTCAATCCTTTCTAGCATATTTTTGATTGCATGAAGTAGGGTTGAATAGTTATAGTTATTTTTTAATTTTTTTTTTTTTTTAGGATTCTCTAGAAGGCAGAAAAATGCTGGAATTTCGGAAAAGTTTACCTGCTTATAGAGAGAAGGATGCAATATTGACAACTGTTTCACAAAATCAGGTTCGAAAGCTTTTATTATTGGTCTTGTTATCAGTTGCTCATGCCACCTTGTGGAAATATTCCGTTAGGAAGTTTTAGGTTAAATTCAGGTTCTCATGAGAAATGGAAGTATTAGGCATGAGTGAGGAGCTCAAACTTGGTTCTATTTTAAACTATTTGACCTTCTCTGAACGTGTCATGCTTCACTATTGTGTCTGGATGATCATTTTGGTATTACATGGTTTTGTACTTTTATTCTTTCTTTGTCCATTATATTTTGCCTTGGGGATGTCAATGAGCTGATTTGCTTATGCTCTACCTGAATCTCAACTTGATAAAGTTTGTACAAGTTTTTTCATAATCAATTTGATACATAAGTGAATGTGAGTTAGGAAAAGCTCAACCCATTTCATGAGCAGGATTATTTATACATTCTAAGTAAGTCAGATTGTCCATAAATTTACTGGTTATTGATTTTGACCTTAAGTTTTGTGTTTATATCTATAATATGTAGACAATTACCTATTTAAAAACTGCTTAATAAGAGAAAACATTTTGGAAAAAAAAATTCTCCTTTTGAATTTCATGACCTGTATAGTACGTTGGAAGTTTCACATTTTACCATACAAGTTACTAAAATGAACAAAGGTTGTTAGATGTATTAATTTTGTTTTACAAATAAATATTAAAGTTTTTTGAATGACCTTATTTACGACTTAAGTCTATTTAGGAAGAATTTGGCTCAACTTCAGCTTAGTTAAAGAGATAAAAGAAGTAGGTTGCTATTTGCTCAGCTCAACTTTTTTAACAAATGGGCTAAGCAAGGGCCTAAATTTAATGCTTATTAAATGAGGCAAGCTTGTTTTCGCTAATATTGGCTCAGGTTATTTGCTGCTAATCTTTTAACATCATCCTTCTATTCTCTTGTGCATTAATGGGCTGTGGACTGGGCAATTTATAATGATTCCATACTTTCCTGTACCTATTCCATTCTGTTATTTCCTCTATTATAAACACAGTTAGGAAAGTTCTGTATCATCACCTTACCTCTCAATTCTGTAATATTTTAATGTTGGAATATATGAAACCTTCTATTAGGTTGTCCATGTTAACAGAAATATCCAGCCCGTCCAATTAACTTGCCTATTAACAAACTGAAGATATTTGTATTTGCGTAATACATAATTGGCTGTAGTTTAGATTTTGAAGAATCTGAAAGGTCAGTATAATGCAGTCAGAACTGATTATATCTAACCCAAACGTTGTGTTATCTCATGGAAGACTTTTAGTGCTCTCCAAAGTACAGATTCCATATTTGGCTATTTCAATTGAAAACCCCACTTCTAACTCTTCTTTATTTTCTTTTACATTTTTGTCTTTTCAATTTTTGTTTCCATAGTTCGTCTAGTGTAACTGTTGTTTTTGGGCTGTGAAAAGAAGTTGAAATTAGAAAGAAAAAGAATAAATTAGGCCCATCATTTTCTGTTGCTGTAAAGAAAAATATCCTTGGAAGTTTAGTTAGAAATAAACAACAAGGTTAGTCACTTTTCACTTGCTTGATGTGGAAACAAAAAGAAAAAAGTTCTTGTTTTTCTCTCCAACTGTAGATCTCATTTGTATTTTTCTTTTAAATCAAAAAATATCAGGAACTACAGATTAATTGGAGTTAAAATCTGAAAGTTCTCCTTGATTTGGATTTTTTTGATTACCAAAATATATAGTTTAAAAAAAGAAGAAATGTTATTTGTGTTTGTTACTGGAAGGCGAAGTTCAGGGGACAACAAAAGGCTGTTAAAACTTCATTTAACCCTGCACTACCTGCTGTTACAGGTGATCTGTGCTAACTGACTTGCTCAGACTCATAAATTTGTTCAATCCAGGGCAGTTTGGTTTTTCTTCCCCTGGTGAGCTCAGATCAGTGGAAAAATTAAACATGCACCAGCAGCCTACCTTCTTATCAGTTATTCTCTAACCAGCATATTTCCAAAGAGAGTTTTAATAAGTATTCGTTGTGACTATCCCCTCCCTCTCTTCTGCTGCTTTTTCTCTTTTCTCTGTCTCTCTCTTACCCTCCTAAAAAAAAAAAAAAAAAAGAAAAGAAAATACATGCATGCCCTATGCATCCAAATGCATGACACTTGAACACGTCAGAAACCCAAGAAATAACCATGTTGCTCACTGTGGAAATTGTTGAAAGATGTGATAAATACTTTCTGTCCACCCCTTCTTTCCCAAGAATCAGGGGTTGGAAGGGGGAAGGACGATATGTTGTCGTGTCACTGATGCAGTCACTCGTAAATATAAGCTGCTTTGTATTAATCTTTGTCTTGATTGCGCAGCTGCATCAATAGTTTGATTTTGTTTCCTTCTCATTTTCTTTTTTCATTTTAATATAAATTGGTAAACACGGTGCCCACTGAATTGTGCAACAGTTCTTATGCTTTTTGTTGTTTGCATCTAAAGTAGGTATGAAATGTTGAAACTTCGCTGTGATGTATTTAATTTAGCCGCTGGTCCATCTTAGATTAATTTATTTATATGGGCAGATAGTTATAAAATTTGTTATGGTGCCCATGAATTGATATGTTCCTTTAATAGTCAATATTATGCAAGTATCAGTTCTTAATGATGCCTTGCGTTTTGTGTTTTATAGGTGGTTATTATCTCAGGTGAAACAGGCTGTGGCAAGACCACACAAATTCCCCAGTTCATATTAGAATCTGAGATAGAATCTGGCCGAGGAGCTGTTTGTAATATAATATGTACTCAGCCAAGACGAATATCTGCCATGTCTGTTTCTGAAAGAGTTGCTTCAGAAAGGGGAGAGAAATTAGGCGAATGTGTGAGTTCTGTATCAAACACAGTCTGAAAATATTTTCCCAAGTCACCACCTGCTCTGAATTTAAACAAAATTGAAAGTGACTATTTGTGTTTCTTATCTTAAAGGTTGGATATAAGGTTCGGCTTGAAGGTATAAAAGGAAGAGATACTCACCTTCTCTTTTGCACCACGGGCATCTTATTGAGAAGATTGCTTTGTGATAGAAATTTAAAGGGCATAACTCATGTTATTGTGGATGAGATTCACGAACGTGGAATGAATGAGGGTAAATTGATAGTTGTTTCATTTTTATTTTGTGAAGGGGGATAGGTTTTCCTCCAATTTATATTTTCTCTTCTTCATTCACTTGTAAAATTTTGATCTTTTAACTGTTAAAAAGATTTTGGATGATGCATTCTGACTCTTTCCATTAACGTTTGATGCCAGACTTTCTGCTCATTGTCCTTAAAGATCTCCTTCCTCGTAGACCAGAACTTAGGCTGATTCTGATGAGTGCGACCCTTGATGCAGAACTTTTCTCATCCTACTTTGATGGAGCTCCTATACTTCGCATTCCAGTAAGTGTAAAAATGAAGATGTCTTCAATCGTGGTTTTCTGAGGGGAAAAGGGAGTGTTCTGGTGCATACTTGTGATGATTTTGGAGACCAATTTGAAGTGACCTCCTCCATCTGCTTTTGTTTTGTTTACTATCTTTTTCTTAACATATATTTTTCTGGTAGCTGATTCTACAAAAATAATTACTGAACATAATTATATCCTGTGTTTGAACATGAATGTCTTGCTGCTTACTCTTTATCCTCATTCAGTCATTTACGTTTTTTATTTAACAAATAATGGTATTGGCTTTGGCTGTATTCTATATTCTACTTGCTGTTTGTTTTTCTTACATCCTTTCAGCAAATGTTATGAGTTGTGCTTTAATGTCAGTATGCTAGTTGGTGTGATGCCTGGAGGAGTCCGATCCTTGACTGATATGAAGGGATTCCAAGTATTCATTACTCCTCCATTTGTTCATATGACAACTTTCTATTGGATTTTTTGTTTTTGTACCTTAATTTACCTGTATAGGAGCTCTAATGAATTCAAGCTTACAAAAGTGCAAAATAAATTAAGCAAGAAGTGTGATTTTAAAACACTCAGATGGTTCCCTATCTGATAAAAGGTTCGGTTATGTAATGATATTATCATTTCTCCTAGCATTTTTTGGGCTTTACATATTTTCATATCTTTGTGGTTCAGTTGTGTTCTTACCATGGTTGGGTGAAGCTTATTTATTTAAGGCATCCATAAATCTCAGCATGTGAACCTTTTTGTGGATATCCAGTTTTGTTTAATTTCTGGCATAAGTTATATTAGAATCTAGATATTAAAAACCTTCTAATCAAGAACACTATTTTTATGGATTGATTAGGGTTTTGCATACCCAGTGCAAACTCATTTTCTGGAAAATATCCTGGAAATGACTGGTTACAGATTAACCTTATACAATCAAATTGACGATTATGGCCAAGAAAAGATGTGGAGAACAAGTAAACAAGCTCCAAGAAAGAGGAAGAGCCAAATTGCTTCTGCTGTAGAGGTATATGAAGTTCTTATGTTATTGCTGCTTCTGCAATGTTAAACTGTTTCCTGATTTTTTGTTCTCATTTTGGCAACAAAACACCCAATCAGGATGCACTAAGAGCTGCCGATTTCAAGGAGTATAGTCCCCAGACTCGGGAATCTTTGTCATGTTGGAATCCTGATTGCATTGGGTTCAATCTCATTGAATACCTTTTGTGTTATATATGTGAAAATGAGAAGCCTGGTGCTGTTCTAGTTTTTATGACTGGCTGGGATGACATAAGCTCTCTGAAGGATAAGCTCTCGTCTCATCCTATTTTAGGAGATCCAAGCCGAGTTTTGTTGCTTGCTTGCCACGGTTCTATGGCTAGCTCGGAGCAGGTGACATTTATTGTTTTAATTTAATCATCTAATTTGTTAGTTTTGTTGATTGCATGGTTGTTTTTTTAAAAAAAAAAAAAAAAAAAAATTGGTATTGACAATTGATCAACTTATGCTGGCATGATTATATTCGTCAGCAGCAAAAGATCGAACAGCATATTGGTTCTACATATTTTAGCTGCTTTTTGTCCTGATGTTTTTATAATTTTATTATTATGTACTTGAGAGGTTGCAGTTAAAAAAAATTCATCTTGTTTCTTCTGTTTTCTTTTTGAAAGAATTTCTAAGAAGATTTATCTGGGCTTCTTGCAGAAATTAATATTTGATGATCCCAAAGAAGGAGTGAGGAAAATAGTGCTAGCTACCAATATTGCTGAGACAAGTATCACAATCAATGATGTTGTTTTTGTACTCGATTGTGGAAAGGCAAAGGAGACCTCGTATGATGCACTGAATAACACTCCTTGTCTGCTTCCTTCCTGGATTTCTAAGGTTTCTGCTCAACAAGTAAGGTCTTCCTTGGTTTGACCTTTTGATTTCCAAATTCCAGTATTGATTTGTGATATCATATACAAGTTACAATATTGATCTAATCCACTTGAAGCAATTTTTAACTAGTGTGAACTTAGATGTATGGTCCTTTCACTTCCACTCATCTCAAAGTAGGTGTCTAATTTGTATGCCTTGTTATTTTAGCAGAATGTGATGTGTCCAAATTGCTGAAAAATGCAGTATTTTATCTTGCACCAGTCAATTATGTTCATTATTTAGTGAGAAAAGAAAAATGGGAGATAGGAAGGTGCTATACGAGTCATGACTGTAAACAAATAGGAAGACTATCCAACTCTGAAGACTTGTTCATGTATCAAGTGATTTTGTCTTAGAAGGCTAACACAATTAATGTGGTTAGTTTAGTTGAGCTTACTTGAAACTCTTTTGCTTCTTTAATTTACTCTTACATTAGTAGAACATTCAGAGTCTTCATCTAATTTATTTGCTGGTCCTTAATAATTGTTGTTTCCTGCAGCCACCAACAATCAAAGAAACAAACAAAAATTAGGATGTATGTCCAAAGCAAGACTATGTAAATGGTTATTCTAATTGTAGATTTTAGATGAGCTAGGAGTTAAATTAAACTGTTAAAATACTTAGGGAGCTTTGTGCTCATTCAACCTTAGCATGATCTTCAGCTTTTGTCATATAGTTCCGGATGTACTTATATAGCCATGCAGTTTCACCTGAGTTTGGCCATATTTTTAAGAATGTGGCTCAAGGATTTCGTAGTTTGAAAACTTTCCTCTTCAAGCCGATTGTTGGGAGTCCCATAATAAATTGATTGGAAATTCAAAATGGCTTGATAATTGGTATTAAATTTTGAATGCAGTTGTATTTTATCCATTAGAGGGTATATCAAATATGAAGTTGTATGTGTAAGAATGGTTCCAAATTTTTTCTATTTCTTTTTTTGTTTTTATTTTTCAAAAAGGAAGAGAGAAGATATCTTCAGTTGTACAATATATAAAAGACTTAGTCACATAAATACCCAAACTTTTGTCAATTTTGTCAGCACCTTCTTATCATCTATGTAATCCAACTTTTACATTTGAATCCATTTTAGCTTTCCTAGGATCCCCTGGTACTTTGCCAGTATCCATCTGATGCTGGTGCTGGTGTGATGTTGATACTGGATTGGTCCATTCCCAGTTGCACTATTGTCATACACACACACAAATCTTGGTATGTATATATATATATATATATATATATATATATATATATATATATATATATATTGAAATAAAAGCAGTGGCCAAAATTGGATGTTGTCTAGAGTTTTGGATATTTTGGTTAGTGACCAAGAAAAGGGAAGTGAAAGAACCATTGTAGAGGAATGATTCAACTCTCTTTCTTGACCTTTAAAAATTCTTGTTCCAAGGAAAGAATGAGATTGTTCGCCTCATGGTAGAATATCTATTATGCTTTATGCGTTTGACCAATTAGTAGGGGATGCCTTTTTAAATGCTGGGTCTTTTGGACCATCTACTTGTTAATTGACTTTTTTTTTTCTTTTCTTGCTTACTGATAATGTAGAGAAGAGGAAGGGCTGGCCGTGTTCAACCAGGACAATGTTACCATCTCTATCCTAGATGCGTATATGAAGCCTTTGCAGAGTATCAATTGCCAGAAATTTTGAGGACACCATTGCAGTCTCTTTGTCTGCAAATCAAGAGTTTGAAACTTGGAAGTATCTCTGAGTTTCTCTCCAGGGCTTTGCAGTCACCTGAATTCTTGGCGGTAATGTCAATTGAGTTAACATCTTTGAACTAATTTTCATATCCATATCGCTCTTTTTTTTTTTTTTTTTTTTTTTTTAAAAAAAAATTCCTTTTCTCAAATATCGTCCTTCAAATTTATTCTTCAGTTCCAATTTATGCAAGTAGTTTTCCAATGCAGCCTTACTCATGATTTTTCTTCCTGAATTTATGTTTCATAGGTTCAAAATGCCATTGAATACTTAAAAATCATAGGGGCCTTGGATGAGAAGGAAAATTTGACTGTTCTAGGTATGTTTAAATTTTTTTTTTTTTTTAAACAATGCTTGTAACTTATTTTCCTGCAGAATATCAATTTCATTCTATTACTTGAACAGGAAGGTATTTGACCGTGCTTCCCGTGGAGCCTAAACTTGGCAAGATGCTCATATTAGGTTCTATCTTCAATTGCCTGGATCCAATATTAACTATTGTGGCTGGCCTTAGTGTTAGGGATCCTTTCTTGACGCCGCTGGATAAGAAGGATGTAAGCTGGCTTCTTATGAATTTTGTTATAAGTGAGCCCTGATAATTATTTTCCTAATCCTCTTTCTCTTAGCAAGATTTAACCCATGGTTATTTCCCTTAGTTCATCTGTGATAGAAGAAATGGTTCCAATTTTATGTGCAAATCCAACCATCCACATCCCATTTAAGTCCCTTAAGGCTTATAGATGCCTCTAGATATCTAGAGTTTAAAGTTGAGCTTAGCTGCCTTGTCTTTGTATACCTTGATGAATTTAGATTTTCTATTTATATTTTTATTTGTGGCTTTATTTCATTAATGCCTATTTCCTGAGCATTTATTTCTTGCAAAGTGACACTTGTTGATGAATGTTATTTAGGAAGTTGCAACTTTTGGTGTTTGGGTCGTAAACTATTTCCTAGAAGCATCATTTTCTTTAGTGAATAATGTGTCTCCACGTCCACCTATGAGAGATTATAACCTTTGTTGGACCATTTATGGTCCCAAGCTTGGATGAAGGAGCTGCATAAAATTCAAGTTGCCCCAATGGAAGTAGAATGGAGACAAATATCTTTATGGCTGGTTCCAACTAGATTAGGTTCAAAACTTAGTTGTGGTTCAGTCAAACTTCCTGGAAAATATGTTGTAAAAGTTAATAATATTCAGCTCCCTGGAGGAATTTGTGTTTTTAACTTTTACAAATTAATTTTCCTCACTTGTTCTTATATCCATTCAAAAAGTTGATTTTAGGTTATTTATTAAGAATTAAGATAGTCCAATAAGTTTACTTTCTACTTCTAGTATGAGCGCTGAGCTACTTCCTTGGCTTTAATATTTTACTTTTTCTGCCATTCTTGTATTTCTGCATCGACTAAGGCTCCAACATCATGTAAGGCAATACTGTTGGTATTGGAGCAAGTTAATCAAGGTACCACCAGTGGTCATAGAGTATTTTGTAACAAGTAACAACCCTTGTCATTCACTGAAGTTTTTTTATTTAAGTGGTACCACTTGCTCCTCTGGACGTGTGTTTGAAATCAAGTTAGTTCTCTAATTGCTCAGTGAAGAGTTCAGGTGTATGTATATTTTGGCACTTATTACTTGACTTGTTTGTGATGTTTGGAATACTAGGATCAATTATGTATCTATTCCTACTGTGCAGCTTGCAGAGGCTGCTAAATCTCAATTTTCCCGTGACTATAGTGACCATCTTGCCCTTGTCCAGGCCTATGAGGGCTGGAAAGATGCCGAAAGAGATTTTGCAGGGTATGACTATTGCTGGAAAAATTTTATTTCAGTACAATCTATGAAAGCTATTGATTCTCTTCGGAAAGAGTTCTTCTCCTTGCTCAAGGATGCTGGACTGGTTGATAGCAACACAACCACTTACAACTCATGGAGCTATGAAGAGCGCCTCATCCGAGCGGTTATTTGCTATGGACTCTATCCAGGAATTGCCTCTGTCGTGGTGGGTCATTTGTTGTTTTTGTGTAGAATGTGCTAATACTGTTCATTTGGCGATATTTATTCCTCATATATTTTATATAAAGATGTTGGACCTTCTCAAAAAATAAATAAATAAATAAAAGAGCGTAAAGTATGCTTTTCTGTATGATTTTGATGGATACTGACATAATTGCATACACAGCATAACGAAAAGTCATTCTCTCTCAAAACTATGGAGGATGGGCAAGTGCTTCTATATTCTGTGAGTCTTGTCTTTCTAATTATAATATTCATTTCTAAGTTCTCTTTTCCAAAGGAAGAACCAGGCTTTCTAAATCTTTCTTATTTTATTTTGTTTTAATTGTATGGTTTTTCCCCTAGAACTCGGTGAATGCTCGTGAATCTAAAATTCCTTATCCATGGCTGGTTTTCAATGAGAAGATAAAGGTTAATGCTGTTTTCCTTCGGGATTCAACAGCTGTTTCTGATTCAGTATTGCTTCTGTTTGGTGGGAGCATTTCCAAGGGGGACACTGTAAGTCTCCCTCTTTTCTTTTTCTACTTCTTGTTTTCTGGAGCATATAATTAAAGTGAAATAATTCATCACACGTGATGCTATGATAGGATGGACATTTGAAGATGCTGGGAGGATATTTGGAATTCTTCATGAAACCTGATGTAGCTGAAATTTATCAAAGTTTGAGGAGAGAACTAGACGAGTTTATTCAGACCAAAGTAAGTGGAACTTTGAGTGAGAACTAGTTCAACTGATATTTATCTTCTTTTTTTCTTTAAAAAAAAATTCTTGAGGATTTAAAATGCACATTATATTTTTGTTACTGTTATTTCATTTTTAAGTAATCTTCAATTGTCCATGGTGAATATGAGCAGCTTCTGAATCCCAGGATGGCCATACATACATATCATGAGCTTCTGTCTGCCATACGCTTACTGGTCTCAGAGGATCAATGTGATGGCAAATTTGTATTTGGTCATCAAGTTCTCAAGCCCTCAAAGGTATCTGTTATGGCAACGCAACCAAACTTAGTGTCAAGGACTGAAAGTGGACCTGGAGGTGACAATTCTAAGAGTCAGCTACAAACATTGCTAACCAGAGCAGGGTATGCTGCACCGTTGTACAAGACGAAACAGTTAAAGAACAACCAATTTCGAGCTACTGTGGAGTTCAATGGAATGCAAATTATGGGGCAGCCATGCAACAACAAGAAGAGTGCAGAGAAAGATGCAGCAGCTGAGGCCCTGCAGTATCTGATGGCTGGGACCCAGACAGGCCAAGAATACATCAATCACGTGTCAATGTTGCTAAAGAAAAGCAAGAAGGATCATTACTGACCTAGCATCATCAAGCTTCCCATAGGCAGCTTTTTTTGAATGCAACAAGCGCGTGTGCAGAGCCATGCCTGAGAATGCTAAAATATGGTCTCACTGATATGCAGGTCTGGATCTCCTCACTCGTTAAAGCGGAAACAGACAGTGGAATTGCAGTGTTGCTTTATGAAGCTTAACATTAGCTTGATATTTGGACATGGCCGTTGAGAAATATAGCAACCTGGCGCCAGACTCACATGCGCATGCTGGTAACTTGAAAACCAATTTGGATAGTTAGATGGGTTTTAGACAAGGAATTTAGCCAATTGGAAGAGTTACCGTTGAAAGGATTGGTTGTCATTTTGTGGTTGCATGATTGATGTTTTTGGGCAATGTGTTTATCTCAAGTAGATTAACTGAGTGGCTGAATATTATTGGTGGAAGTATATAGGCTGATTTTAGAGAGGAACATGACTAAGTTTAACCCTTCTGAGTTTAATAGAGCTATTCTTTTTCTTTTTTATTTTTTCTAAAGTTGATTCTTGTATATTATTATGATACTTTAAAGACCGCAGAGGCTTGTATATTGTAATGGTTGAACTCCGAATGCAGCACAGCATGTAGCTTTTTTCTTCTTATTATCAGAAGCTCCAGTGCAGTTTCTTTTTTCGTTAGTCAGGTTTTTTCCCATGAAATCAGCTTCTTTTTCTTCTATTATTTTCTTGACAGGATTCTTTTAGCACAACGTACTCAGTTTGGAAGCAAATTGATGTAAACCGCTGGTTACTTGATGAAAGCTTGCAAAATGTGAACTATCAATATGAGCACAATTGTTTTTTAGGTATCTTATTCTGATATTGTTAGAGAATGAGAAACCATTGTTGTATAAATTGCGAACTATATAATGTAAAAATTAATGTGATCATTGGAATCCCAATAATTCTAATTTGTTTTTATTGATTTAAATAGAACATTTTAATATTAACGTTTAATTCATGCTAACACGATTTCAAAAGAAGAAATTGAGTTTCAGGTTTTATATATATTTATATAAATAGAATATTAAATAATAGTATTTAATAATTTTAGATAAAACATTTTAACATTTCAAAAATTGAAAAAAAATGAAAAATTTTAATTTTAATTTTTTTTTCAAAGATATCAAATAGGACTTTCTCTCTAGATTGCTCCAATTCTCCCTAATCCCTTGTTGGCCTAACCTCTTTAAAATTAAACCTAATCTTCCCACCCATTGACTCATAATTTTTATTCATTTATTTACTAATAATAATTGAGTGCAATCTATTAATTTTATTTTCCTTTTGAAAATTCAATAAATAATATTAGGACATTACTAGACTAATTTTAATTCAAATTCATTTTTTTTAATAATATCAGTGTATAAAGTTAAGAATTCAAAATTTTGTAAAAAAAAAAAAATTCTGCCTACCCAAAAAAATTATTTAACTCATCATTTTTTTTAATTCGTTAAAGGCTTTTATGACCGAAATAACAATAACACTGCAGGTTACTCACAACACCTATGATCAAAAGGATTTAAATTCGAAACCTCTCGCTCCTCACATAAGTAAGAAGACTAACTAGACCACTATCTGATTGGTTTATTTAACTCATCATTAAATACTAGTATAATTTTATAATATATTTGGCTTAATTACGTACAAAAATACTTTAATTTAATTTAATGTTTTTTCTAATTTTTATCACTAAGTTTTTAGTTTTAAAAACTTGATATAAAAATTTTAATTTTTTATAATTCTAGCATCTATCAAATTTTAAGCCGAATTAAACCTAAATTTGTAACCATTAGATCATGAATTTCTCATTTCTCTATTAATTTATGTGAATATCCCAAAATTTTGCACCATTAATATGAAAATTTTACTATAATATTTTCATAGGAAGGTTCCAAAAAAGAAAATTCAGATATTTTATATTAAAAAAATCATAGCTTACTTTGACTTGAAATTATTTTAGTGATAGAATTGTAAAAATTTTAAAAAGTGTTAAAAAAAAATACCAAAATTACAAAACTATTCGTATACGCTCATTCTACAATTTAACAAGGCCCAATCTTTGACCGACCGAATTAAGTTAGGCCCAAACAACTAATCTTCGAAATACCCATTAAGGATTTTTTCTTCTTTCTTTTCTTTTTCCACCCTTTTCACTTGAGTGCCATTGGAGATAAAAATAAAAAATAAAAAATCTACAAGGATGACATTCGAATATATGCCACCAACTCTTATACCTTTATCACTAGGCTACGTCAACAATTTTTACTGTGACACATCCAATAAATTTATTGTATTTTTTTAATGTGATCGTCATTTAATTATATCATCATTAGTAAAAAGGGAAAATTTTGAAAAATAATAAAAAGAAAATAAAAATAAACATTTTTTCATCAGCTTTTTTTTTTTGTTTTTAAATGATAGATCATACCTCAAGAACGAGGATTTGTTTAAAATAAATGTGGACTTTACATATGATGTTGCATATGTAATAACTCCTGTATCAGAGAAATCCACTTCAACTGAAAATAATTTTAAAATATCAAGACGTGTCGAACGTTGTATCTATGTTTTTTTTAATAATCTTTTTTCACTATTATATATATATATATATATATATATATATATATATATATATATATATATATATTTCAGGAATGTAATTCAAAAATTTGAGACTATGTTTAATAAGTCATAATAAAATATAATATAGTACAATCAATTATATTACTTATGCAACATTTATATTAGAAATATTTTTAATTATATCATATTACGTTATTGTACTAGAAATGTTTTTTGTTATATTAGATTACGGCTCAGTAAACATAGTCTTCTTAACATGATGAATGGTAACATCTAAACATTAAATCAAGACTTGGAGTTGCTATGTTATTTTTTAATGTGGTATATAAATATATATATATATATATATATATATATATATATATATATTTAACTTCTAACATGAATAAATAAAAAGAGACTCTAAAGTTCATGCATGTGATCCAAATTATTCTATAGGGAAATGAAAACCGCTGAGCAAGGGATATTTTGATCATTTGATAAGCAATCACAACCAATAAAATAAACCTTTCCAAATCTAAGCCCAAAAACAATAAAATTTTTCTAAAAATCACCTTGAAAAACAGAAGCCTTCTTCTAATTTTTCTATTTCTTTTAATATTAAAAAAGAAAAAATTAAAACTGAATTTATTACCAAACATTTGTGTACTTATTACCGGACTATGTTTTCTTCTTAGATCCCTTATACGAGTCTTCTCCATCTCACCTTTGTGAAATTATGGTACAAGAATCAAGTCACAACAATGGGATCTATCCTTTTTTTTAATTAATTAATTAACATTTCTATTTTCAACAGTGCTTTCGTTTTTTTAAATAATTAATTATTAAATAAATAAATAAACATAAAAAATTTCGTGGCCATCCTCGAAATGCGACATTGATTTTGCTGTCGGCTAAGTAGGCCAAGTTTTGATTAGGTAAAATAATTTTGAAAGAAATGGCATTTGACCATATGACTGTGAGACAGCCTGGGTAAGGTCCTGGTCTTTCATGTCAAAGATTCCTCTCAATGAAAATTAAATAATTATTTCCCTTTTTTTTAATTTCAATTATTCTTTTAAATTAAATATTTACTGTTTGTTAAGACAGAAAATTCAAGTCAGGCAACACTATGTGTTATTGTCTGGAATTTATATGATCCTCAAATTTGTACTTCGTTAAAAAAAAACCCAATTGAAGTGCAACACATATTCAATGCCTGAACCCACCATTGTGATCGATCCGTCCTCGTCGTGATGCTGTGTGGTTGCTGGGGATACGTGGGTCGGTTCGATATGATTCGACAATAAAATTGAATTGACAAAAGTAAAATTGCTACCATATGAATTGGAATTGACATTAGGGTTTTTGGGGACCCTTGATGTTCAAAATTGAGTTTTCGTTATGTGGATCAATTTCAATTGGGCCATGTTTTGTTTTAGTATTTAAATTAAAAATGAGTTCTCCAATCCCGTGACAATTAAATAGGCCAAGAAAATGTTGGGTTCATGTTTCTTGTAAATTTTTAAAAAATGAGGGCAAGTGGAGGGATTTATTTATTTATTTTTATTTAATTTAATATATTCCATGGGTTGGTCTGTTCATGGAAAAGATTTGATGTTGTTGCTTGCAAAAAGTCTACCCATTGGTGAAATTTTTGTCTCATGTTTTTGGTTGTATGAGCAGGCTTTTGTTGGTTGAGATTTCAACCCTTCACTTTGGTCATAAATTCATAATTGGTACTTACTATTTATTAAGTATAACAAAATTAAATATTAGAATATTCATAAATATGTTTAGAGATTTGAATTTGACTGAAAACCCTAAGATTTGACTTTAATTTGTAATTATTTGAAATGAAAATATTTGAATTTGATTGATAAGTTTTTAAATATTTTATTTTATTGAGAAGATTCCTTGAACATGAATCAAATTTATAGATGTAGAATATTAGTTGTTTAAGTGTGCATGAATCTAAAACACACTCTTACATGTATGATCTAGTAGCCTCATTGACCTTTCTAATTGTGTAGAAAGTAAGACGTTTTAGATTTAAATCTTCTCGACCGTAAGATTTTTCACCACTTCGGTGGGTAAATATGAAAGTTATTCCTATTATGTAATGTACAATGTTATGAGTAGAAGTTTTTAGATTTGAATTCTCTTGACTATAAAAGTTATTACTGATATATAATCTATAATATTATTATTTTTTTGTTAATTTAACTTTAATTAAAATTTGAATTGGAAATTTCGCAATCAAATTCTAAGTATAGGATTATAATTGATGAGAAACATTGTAAGATATCACCAAAAGAGGGCCTAGTAGTACTAAACACTAGAAGGAGTTGATAGCCACTAAATATTGGGACAAATAGAATAGTGGAGGACAAAGCATTACCAATTAAGAGGTTACAACAACCATTTGAGTTGCTTTAAGAGCAAAGGAAGGTCATGTGCTTCTGCTTGAGTTTGAGGAACCTCCTTTATATCTCATCTTATTGTAAGGTACTATGCATTATTATTTTTCTTTATTACACTTCACTTCATAATAAATATTTAAAGGGCTTCAAAGATACCATGTTCTGAATAAGTGTTTTCAAACCTATAAAGGATCAAAATTGACCCCAAATAGTCAATTGCTTACTAAAATAATTTAATACCTACTTCTATTTTAAAAATATTTATTAAAATTTTTTTTAAAGAAATCAAACTAGAAATTTCATTAAGAGGAAACTATGCAGATATGAGATACAAATCAATATATTTTTATATTCTTGTATAGGATGTTTAATAATAAACCACTTATATAAAGAATAAAAATACACAATCTTGATTTGAAGTATCTAATTGAGTTGACAGAGCATAATATTTGTGTCATAAGCGATCGCTTGTTCAACTTGGTGGCTATTCATGGCCATTGTTTGACTTTAAAGTATTTCTTTACAAGTTCGATTTGATTACCTTCAAATATCTTCCTTTTATTTGAGAGGGGATTTGCACTTCTTTCTGCATTACTATCCAAATAACAGAAGATGCTAGACAAAATCACCATAATAGTGATAATAATAACTCAGAACTAAATCTGAGAACAAAATTTCAAGATATAAGTAACAATAAATCTTAATATTTGGCGACAATAACTCAAATCTGTATTATTTGCTAAAAAAAACCAAAAAGGAGAAATGATTGACCACTGATGAGAGCTCACTAGTGGCCACCATGGAAGAGAAAAAAAGAGCTTCTAAGATTTTAGGCTTTAGTAGAAAGAGATTACTTGATTTGCAATGTGAATATTTATTAAAATATTTATTTTATGTGTTATGTAGTAAACTCTTGTGCATATATTTTTTGATTGGCCATCAAGACAAGGTTATTTTTGTCATGGACAATTAATAATTTTCTTTCTTACTCTAATAAACAACCACTCAAATATAAGATTTAAGATTTGTCCATAATTGGTTATTATTACTAATACTATCAATCGCTAATAGTTGCGTCATATGCTCGCCAGTTGCAGAAAGTATATAAAACTATTATAATTTTTGATAATTCAAATAACATCTTTCAGCGAATAAGAGAACAAAAATCTAAAGGAAGAAAATCAAAATAGAAAAAAGATAGAGATATAAAGAAATAATTTTTTTAAAAAAAAAAATCATGATTAAATACTTATATGCAAATGTGTTAAAAAAAAAGCAATCACATGTTGTTGTAAAGTGAAAGAGATGGAAAGTATAATTGAATTTACCAAATGATAAAAGCAATGTCAGAAAAAAAAAAAAAAAAAAGAAACTAACAAGTTTGTTATTTTAGAATGAGAATAGTCATATCAACGGTACTATTAATTTTATTTTAATTCCAAAATTCCAAAAATTTATACTAATTTAGAATGAAATAATATTCATATTAATAATATTAAGAGTTTTATTTTAATTTCAGCACCACCATTTTCTAAAATAATTAATAATATTTGTTCGAATAAAAAAATAATTAATAATATTACATTAATATCCCTACAAGCTACAGCTATGAGCTATACTTAATTTGCTGTTTGGTAATCCTAGACGTGAAATGAAGCTGTATCTGCAGGGTGTTGGGCTGTTAGCTAGTTAGGATAGCGTCACTAAAATCCGCATCAAATCTGTGACAGTTGAAGAAACTTCAAGCGAAGGATATTTCTGCCCATTAAAAAAAAAAGAAAAAAAAAGTATAAATAATTTTTTAAAATTTTATTTTAATTAATTTAATTTATAGATGAGATGATGTATCCGATTTTAATAAGTATTTTCTCTAATGAAATATCAATCTTCGCTCGAGTGCCTTATTTGAATTGTACTCTGGCAAGATTATAGAGATGCACATGCAAACTTGGAAAAAAGAAAACGTTTCTGCATATTTTTTTTCTGAAACTCAATCTTTTCTTTAATCATTTTGAAGTACAAGTACAAACTTATGTAGTTTTCTCGTACTTATTCCTTTTTCCTTTTTAGTTCTGCAAATTATATCAACTCAAGCATTTTTATATGTAAATTAATTTTCTATTTCAATTGTGTGTGTGTATATTACAAGTCAACCATCGTTGGTCGTTATAAAGTATCAAAGTAAAGTATTACTAATACTATGTTCTTTTTCATTTTATGTATTTATATGTTGTGTATGCGATCATGTGAAAAATTAAATAGAGAAACCAACAAGTTGTTAGTAGAGGTGATAAACGATCTTAACCCTGTAAGGGTGAGAATACAAATTCAATCACCGGAAAGCGCACTTTATTAGGAGGGCAAAAAATCTTTACACTCTACGCTCTAAGGGGATTATACCTTCTGATTATTCCAAAAAAATTATATGGAGAAATATGAGAATTTTACTTGAAAAATCCTTTAATTTTAATGAAAGAAATTTGTTTCCATAAAATAACTTATAAAAAAATATTTTTCATAATTTTTTGTTGTTTGGAGCGTTTAGGAAAATAAGTAAACAGAAAATATTTTTCTGGTCAAAGGAAAATTAAATTATTTTTTTAAGGAAAATAACTTCCCATTTTCGAGAGAGTATAATATTTTCTGGACATTAACAAACTTTATAAATTCATATATATTTTTAAATTTATTAATCACCGTAGTCACTACTACCAGTCACCATTTGCCGCCAACCATCATCATCGGCCACCACCGGTGGCTTTCATAATTTATTTATTTTTCATTCTCCTCATATTTAACAATAAAATTTTTAAATTATAAAATTTCTATTATTATTAATATTTTCTATGGTCTTATGGGATAAAGACTTTAATATTTTTAACTAATTTTCAATATTACCATCAAACAATGGAAAATAAATCATGTGAAAAATATTTTTCAAGGAAAATGTTTTCCATTGAAAAATATTTTTCAGCAAATTATTTTTCTATAGGTTATTTTACAGAAACAAATAGAACATAAGTCCAAAAAAAATTTTACTATAAAATAATCTTAGGATTTTCTTCAACTTGAGCCCCATGATCATTAGAGTAATTAAGTATGAGGGAAAAATTGCTTCACAAAGTAATTAACTATAATTCTCCACTAATCATAGTTTTTGCTCCTCTAATCTTGTACTTCAAATTCTTGCATTCTTTCTAGCTAATCAAGACAGGGATTTTATGTAAGGAAAATTCACCAAAAACTAAATAATGAGTCATATGCCAACAATTAAGGAAAACACTTATCTACTACTCTTCATGTGTAAACCTACAAAAAACGGAAATGAGAGTTTGTTGTCCTTTGGATTCCTTTCTCCTTTTCTCTTTCCTTAGAGGACCTCAACAACTTTGCCAAAAGACTTCTTTAAAATTCTCTCTTTTCCTAGCTAGAGATTTGGATAAAGCTCAGTTAAATCAAAATAGTTGAAACTTATTGGACCCATTCTCCTGATCACAGGATCGATTTGTAAAATCGACGTATTGTAAATGATCAAACATACACTCATTTGAATTAAACTTCTCTTTTATTTATAGTGATCAAAAACTTATTTATCAAGTCAAAAACCTAACTAATAGGAATTTGAGATTTATTATTGCCCATATTAAATACAATTATTTTCACCTTCTAAATATTGAGATTTATTGTTGCCCATATTTTGAGATTTGTTCCCAAATCTAGTTCTGAGTTATTGTTATCACCATTATATGAAAAAATTTGAAGATAATCAAATTAGACTTATAGAAAGACCATGGAGTCGAACAGTGACCGTAAACAATGACCATAAATAGCCATCAAGTGGAGCAAGTAATCGCATATAGCATAAATATTATGCTCTGTCAACTTGATCAGATATTTCAAATTAAGAATGTGTTTTTTTTTATTCTTTGTATAAATAATTTATTATTAGACTTCATATACAAAAATATAGAAATATATTGATCTGTATCTCATATCAGTATATGGTTTCCTCTTAATGTAATTTTTAATTTGATTTCTTCTAAAAAAAAATTATTTTCAACTAGTGATTTTGAGTTTATCTAATTAATTACTTGAAAAATATAACTCTTATACTAAGTACATTCGATAAGCCAATCTAATAAAAAAATTTATACAAATTTACACTAAAAATATCTTTTTACATAATATTACATTCCATTACCGCATTACTAAACGTTTAAAAACGTTATGAAAAGTGGAAAAAGAAAGGTGATAGTGAAATCCTTACCTTCAAGTACTAAACAAGCATAAATTTCCAAAAACATGTCTCTATGATATTCATCATCTTCCAGGAAACAAGATGAAAAATAATATTCCATTGTCACTCAAATCCAAAAGTGATTTGCAAATGGCAAGCCTATCTTTTGTTGATTAAACAGAAAGCAACAATGGACAGACACATTATCATAAAATGGAAATACAATCAAATAGTTGTTGCAATTTCATTTTCTAAAGGCAAAAGAATATATAATAATGCCAACATCAACCCTAATTAATGACTTATGTTTTTTTTTTCTTATTATTTTCTTAAAAACCAAACAAGAAAAAGAAAATTTTATGTACAAAGAACCTTACCTAATTGGAGACACCCACCAAAAGTTTTATGGGTGGAGCCCCATTTTCATAATTAGAGGTAAGGATTTAATGCAAAACAACTCAAAATTTCATTAAAACAGCTGGATTATTCTTTTCATTTAAAAAATTTTTCCTATGATTTTGAACAATTATTCATGTTAGGGATTTAGGAACCTGCACATAAGCACTGAACAGAACTCAGTATAGTACTGTTCCACTGGACAGAGAAACTGAAGCATGCATCTAAAATTAATAGGAACATGAGTAGGACCAATCATAATATTATATACCTTACAATAATAATAATACAATTTTTTTTACAGGTTACATTAATTGCGGTGGAAGAAGATTATTGGGTTGACCATTATTGTCTGTTTGTGTGTGTCTTTGTTTGGCATCTATTTATTTCTCTCTTTTGGCCACTTAATAGAGTGGCAGTTTGTTGTCTGTCTCTATTAAGTTTTAACTTGCCCTTCTTTGACAACTACTATATAGGAGTATCATTTTCATTTATTTTCTTTGTTCTTAAGTTTTGTTTAATTTGAATTTTGTAATTTTAAAGTTTTCTTTTTCTAATTATCATGTTCGATTGGTAAATCAAATTTAGGAATTAGTTTATTGACCTAAACTAATAACAGGGTTAAGATGATATTTGTAATGGTGAGAATGAGAATAGAAATTCGATATTTGAAAAAATGTATCTAATGAAAACACAAAAAATCTTTACTAATACACACCAAAAAAGGTGGAAAGGTACCTCCTAATTCTAGTAAAATAAACTCTTAATATAGTCTGAGTCATTTCAAGATTATAAATCATGAGAAAAATCTTTAAACAATTAATTAAAGAAGATTAAGGGTATAATTTACAAAACTTCAAAACACTAAGGCCATATTTGGTATGATGTAATCAACCATGTAATGGAATGAGGATTACATTACATGACTGATTACATTGTTTGGTTAGACTTTTTATGGACAATGTAATGTAATTGAAATTACATATGTAATTTTAATTATTTAATTTGATGTAATATTCATTACATAAAAAACACACATGTATTTTCTATTACATCAATCACATGTAATACCAATTATATTAAGTTACCCATAAAAACTTTACCATTCAAAGTTATTGAACACTACCGGCTTACCACCATGACCACCAGCGTTGCTCCACCCCCACTGCTTCACCACCACTACCACCTCAACCACTTTATCCCCACCATAGCGCCACCAATAACACCACCGCTTAACCACTACACCACTCCTACCACCAGCTCCACTACCACCATTACCACCACTCGCCACAACTACCACCACCTTATCACCACCATCACCATTGTTCTACCACTCCCACCACCACCACCGTGCCACTACCACTACCACCATTGTGCCACCATTACCACCATCGCTCCACTACCCCCATCCCACCTGCACCACCACCACCATTGCTCTACCATCACAGTCACTGCACCACCACCACTCCCACTACTCTACCCCCTCAACCACCATCGCTCCTCCACCTCAACCACCACCACTCCCACCACCACCGTTGCTCCACCATCATCACCACCTCCTTACCATCGTTCCACCACCATCACCACTACTCCACCGCCTCCGTCTCAACTACCACCACCACCTCAATCACCAACTACACCACCATCACCACTCCACAACACCTCAATCACCAACTACACCACCATCACCACTCCACAACCACCACCACTGCTCTATCACCTCAATCACCATCGCTCCTCCACCTCAACCACCACCATTGCTTCACCACATCATCACTTCCTTAATCACCACTACCACCACCATTACCACCACCTCAACTAACCCCAACATCGCTCCACCACCATTACCACTACTCCACTGCCTCCACCTCAACCACCATCACCACCTCAAGCACCATCATCGCCACAATCACACCACCATAACCATCACTTTGCATAGCTGTCACCACCACCTCAATCACTCTACTATGGTGAAATACCCCGAATTTTTATTTTCAAAACATTTTCCAATTTAATTTAACGAACCGACAGCCTGGAAATTGCTATTAATATTTTAGTGCGAATACTATGAGAAATCGAATCGAAAACCGATTGAAAAAGCCGAAACCGGTTGAAAATCGAAGATTTGGGCCGAATCGAACCGAATCGAACCGGTTCGACCCAAACCATCTAGAAACATCCTTTTCCCTTTATCTTCAACGCCTATCTCCTTCACTCTCACCATTTCTACGCCACCTCCAGCCCACCACCGCACCACCACACCTCCCTCTCTTCTTCTTTTTCTTCTTCTTTTTCTTCTTCTTTCTTTCTTTCCTTTTTCTTTCTTTCTTTCCCTTTTTTTCTTCCCTGCAACTGGGTCTGCGTCACTGCCAGCGACTGCAGCAGCTCCAGCAAGCCTCTGACCACCGGATTGCGCCTCTGCCGCCGCTCCAGCGTGCCTCCGACCACCGACAGCCACTGCTCTCCGATCCGGCACACGTGGCAATTTCCGATCTAGCAGAAATTCAACAAAAAAAAATTATATTGGGGTATAAATTAATTTAAATATATTTTAGTTAATGAATTTAATTTTATTATTTGAAATTAATTAATTTAGTAATATTAGTTAATGAAATTAATTTTATTACTTGTAGTCAATTAGTTTAGTTAAGTTAATGTTAGTAACGCTAGTTAATTAAATTAATTTTATTATTTGTAGTTAATTAATTTGGTTAATTTAATTTGATAATTGTGAGTAGTTAACAGTGTTATAATTTTAGTGTTGATTTAATTAATGTTATTGTAATGTATAATTTGGATTGTGTGGTGATGTTGAGATTAAAGGAGGATGGGAAAATGTTGTTTGATTAATTGCCCGATGGATGGGCCGTATGGATTGAATAATTGTGAAATTGTTGATATTTTAACAGGTAGATAGTCTAAATTTTAGGGGAGATGCTGCCGAAATTTCGGTAGAAAATAAATTAATTATAGAAATTAAATTACTTAATAGAGATTAAATTATTTATAGAAATTAAAAATATAGAATAAGATTATTAGAGTGATAAATAAATAAGGAAACCCAATATCTGTATCTATAAATATATATATAGTTTAAATTAATAAATGAATTAAATGACTGCCAAAACTAGTAAATGAATATAAAATAGAATCTTCAAATTTAAATTTCTTACTTAGAATTCTATTGTTTATTATAGAGGTTTATAAAATTCCGAAATGCGAGGACGAAAGCTGGAAGCATGGAGTGATAAAGACAGTCCTTTTAAAGGACAATAAAGAAATGTGAGTAGTGTTAGATAATTCGCTTCATCCGCCTGCATGCATGCATTCACAGCTAATGTTATCATGCATTATTTTATTGAAGTGTCATATTATGATGCACTATTTGTTGATAGTAAAAATTGTTTGATTACTTGTGCTATGAATATACTGTGCCTTGTTTGTGTGGAATTGGGATGAAGTGGACCACCATGGGTTTGTGAGGACGGTCTGTGATATGGATCCTGAATATGATATGATATTGACCGTCGGCCGGGAAAATGGGAGATCGGCGCCCCCGTGTGCACCTGATGATATGGATTGTATGGAAAACCACAGGATGGCTTCTTGTTGTTGCGCACCTGATAATCTAGATTTGATTGTAGCCCGCAGGGTGGCCTCCTGTTGTGAGCACTTGATGATCTAGATTGGATGGAGACCACCGGGTTGCCTCCTGTGGGTATGGAAAAGAAAAGAGAGAATGGAAAAACAATGAGAGGACTGGTCAGTGAGGATTAGACCAGTTGGCCGTATGGGGGATCGGCTCCCCGGTGCACATGTATGAGAGGGCGAGCCATGTGTGAGGACGGCTCGTTGGGGTTTCAGGTGGTGCCACTGACTAATTTCCACGTGATGTGATTATATAAAGGTGATGATACTTGTGATTGCTGCTGTATTGCCATTTGTGTGACAAATTGCATGATCATATAATTAAACGGTAACTAGATAAAAATATTTAGCATCTGTGTGATTGTGTGGGGTGAGAGGGTTATCTAACCCTACTCATTGAGTTTGGCGCTCACCCCTGCCTACTATTTTTTTTCAGGTAATAGAAAGAAATAAAAGCCTTGTGGAGTTGAGACACTTATTGTAGAAGACTTTTAATGATAGAAATAACGATGTAAATATAAAGGTAGAGTTCCGCAATTGTATTCCAGTTGGATTGTAAATAAATAGTAAAAGTCCATATTAAATATATGAACTGCATTTTGAGTTAATGGGCCTGAATCTATAATTATGAATAGAAGGTGAGATTTAAATAAGTTAGGCTTACTACGGGCTTCGGGGGCCTTAAGCCCACCCAGATCCTAGTGCCGGTCCGGTCCATGGAAATGGGTCGTGACAAAGGTGGTATCAGAGCATAAGTTGGGCCGTAGGAATCAATTGCGGAACATAGGAAATTAAATAGAGAACTCCTATGTTGGGATCGGCCGTAACCAACAAAGGAGCTGTAGTCGGGATTGAATTCCATTTTAGTGCCGGTGGACGCATCGTGCACGAGGATGGAAGGAAATCTGTATGAAACTTAGGACGAGAATTAAAAGTACAGAAATAATATGGAAAAGATTGACTAATAGTTAATAGAAATAATTACAAGCCATGAAATAATTATGAATCTATTATAATAAAATGAGCAATTAGATTGAATCGATAATAGACTTATGGAACTAATGTGTAACTAAGGGATAGTTGGTATAATCTAAAAAAATTAGTAAGGTGAAAGTTTAGTTTGTAATAAATTTATTAGACATTATATAATTAAGATCCTAGCACATGTAGGATACTTAAAGGGCTAGACTAAGTTCATAAATCTATTATAATAAAATGAATGTAGAAGATGGTGAATAACTTTAAATCACAAATGGGGAATGAATGGGGAAAGGAACGTGGATGCTGTAGGAAAGCTTAATAAATTAAGGAAATTAGATCGAGGTGCTAAATAAAATAAAATAAAAGTTAATAAATTTGGAAGAGAATAAAGGTCAAAGATAACTCATAATAATGAAATAGAGATTGAAAAATTAGAATAAAGAAATCTGAGAAGCAATGACCTTAGGATGGAATTAAATTTTGTGTAAAATAATGGTTTTACGCCTTAGATTCATGTACCCATCCTTAAAACTCTTTTACGGATAAGACTTAAATGAGGTTGGGTACACTAAGGAGATATGAAGGATAGAAGAAAGATTAAAATGAATCAAAAGGCTAAAGAATTTGGATAAGACTAGGGGATGTTAAATCGTAGAAAAGCCGATGATGATAATATGGTCAATTAATTTATCTACTGTGGAATACTAGAATAAATAATTAAAAACAAATTGGGAAAGAAGAAAAATTCAGATGTAAGAAATATACATATAAAAAAAAAAATAATGATGATGATGAAATAAATAACTAAATAAATAAAGATAAAATAATAATATAAATATAAATCACTACTGAAAATAACTTTTGGGAAAATTTAAGGTGTGGACCAATCTACTTGAGAGGTTAGTAATAGCGAAAGGAATAGTAATGATGGAGATTAGAATATTCTTGGTTTAAGAGGATCATTTAGGGATGAAATATGTAACATTAGACTGGAACTAGATGATTTCAGGATTGTCCTCGTGGAGATAGACAATTCATTTTTGTTAAATACCAAAAGGTTGTAGAAAATACAATGAGTATTGATTTTCAAACTTCATGAAAATATTTTTATACCACGATTGAGATTGGTTTAAAATAAAAGTAAATGCAAACTTCTATTAAAAGAATTTCAAGGTTTTGTGTGAGTGACATGCCGATGTTTTTTTAAAAGTGGAAAAGGAAAATTATTTTAAAAGTTTTTAAATAGTCAGTTACCCATAGGATGGTCCACCTAGGCTGTAGTTGTTAACTCATTCGTCGAATTTTTGAATAAACGATTAATCTACCAATTTATATCAGTGAATATTAGTAAATAAAGACTTAAATTGCTCAAAAATCCTTAGTAGACACATTTGATGAAAGGTTTGATATGAGATAACTAGTGTTGTAGACCATTATTATAAATGAACCCACTGAAATAAATTCTTTCTTAAGAAAAAGAGATATGACATCAATAAAAGAAATGAATTTATTAAGGTAGAAATTAACTTGGTATAAGAGATACAAATTAGTGAAACTTTGAAAGAGGTATATTAAGAATTGAAATTTTAATACTATGCCTTTTAGACTACAAGGAATTGTGACAAATCAGAACTAGAGGAAAATTACTATTTAAATCTGAACCTTCGGATAGTTTACTTGATCAAAAGAGAATTATTTAAATTTTAAGAAATCCTTTGGAGTTAATAATAAGGTAAGACTTAACTTGTGACTTGAATTGAAAAATTGGAACTAATGAATTCCTTGTATCTGGTATGACTAATTGGTATTGTGATTATGTATAACTGATGAAAGGAAAATTTCATGAAGAAATTTCCAAGGAAAACTGAACCTATGTGGCTATGGTGATGATTGTTTTGCATTGAATAATATAAATATAATTAGATTCGATTGTGGGATTGGAATATAATTGTGATTTGAGGGGGCTACTGGATTAAGATATGATCTTTGGTTGGAATTGGTTTTAATGATGTCATAATGTGTAATCGCATGAATTTGATAAAGAGAAGAATAAATCTAATGAAAAGAAACTAGTGAAATGAACCGTGAGGTGATTGATAAGAATTTTGACATGTCAGCGGAAGGAGGAAAGACCTGAACTAAGTCAAATCTAGACAATCACATCATGTGGCCTTGTGCTAACCTGAGAAACTAGAGTTGATAAGGTTAAAGAAATAAATTAAAGGAAGTTATAAATACCTTGCTAGACTTAAATAAGAGAGATTAACGAACTAAAGACAGGTGAGATAGATAAGTTGATATTATATTTTAAAACTTTGATGAAAAGCGAAATAATTTGTTTATGTATTATAGATACTAATTAGAGATTTGTTATTAATTCATAATTAAGGCATGAACTGAAGTCTCATATAGAAATGAATAAATTATTTAGTTGACATAGAATTTGACGCCTATTTATTTGATGTACCATTTGGATGGTAAGGTAACATAAAGTTGGGACATAAGAAATTTCATTTAAGACTTTTATATATTGATAGGTATTAGGTAAAATGTAAATAGTTGGGGTAAGTAATAAATGTTAGGATGAAATATTGTTAATGAGATAAATTACTATTAATGATTAATAGTAGATGGAATAATTGAAAAGTATGCTTCAATATTCTTGGGAAGAATTGGTAAGCAACATACGTGAAATAGAGGATTGAAAAGCAAAAGATGCAGTATAGAAGGCAACTTTTAATGATACATGTTAAGATAATTTAAGGAATAAGTGGTAGATGTAAGTAAGGCGATTAAATAGAAAATGTGGGAATCCATATAGAGTAAGAAAACTAATAGTGCAGGGATGTCCTTAGTAAATGAGCTATTTAAATAATTGCGCTAGTGTACCATAAAAATATTATAAGAATAGAATTTGTATAAAAAGAACCGATAGAGTGAGTTCGAATAACCCTGCGATATTATAGACAACGAAAATTACAAGAGAATTTTTCTGAAAATTTTGGATTAAAATAACAGTTTTGCAACCTTGATTAGTAAACGATTTAGTCGTAACATATATAAATTAAATGAATCAATTCTTATTATACATAAATTGAATTTTACATTGTTTTGCTTTTGTAAATATTATTACTATTACGCATTTATTGCACAACTCAGTTAATTAAAAGATATTGAATTAAAGACCGATTTTCTAACGATTTCAGTAACTGTTCGATGATAGTATTGGAGATTTCGGAAATAAAGTTTCTTATAAGCTTCAACTAGGTGGTACTATATAAATTGAATGAAATTTTATTCTAAATATAATAATTGGCGGTAGAAGTACAATCAGAATACCCCACTCGCTGCCTTTCTTCGATCTGTATTTTCGCTTTTGAGCTGTCTCCTTGGTATTGGAAGCCATTTCTTGTAACTTTAAACTTTCCCGTGCGTCCTTTCATATTCTTTCCCACTAGATTCAATTCGAGGACGAATTGTCTTAAGGGGGGGAGATTGAAATACCCCGAATTTTTATTTTCAAAACATTTTCCAATTTAATTTAACGAACCGACAGCCTGGAAATTGCTATTAATATTTTAGTGCGAATACTATGAGAAATCGAATCGAAAACCGATTGAAAAAGCCGAAACCGGTTGAAAATCGAAGATTTGGGCCGAATCGAACCGAATCGAACCGGTTCGACCCAAACCATCTAGAAACATCCTTTTCCCTTTATCTTCAACGCCTATCTCCTTCACTCTCACCATTTCTACGCCACCTCCAGCCCACCACCGCACCACCACACCTCCCTCTCTTCTTCTTTTTCTTCTTCTTTTTCTTCTTCTTTCTTTCTTTCCTTTTTCTTTCTTTCTTTCCCTTTTCTTCTTCCCTGCAACTGGGTCTGCGTCACTGCCAGCGACTGCAGCAGCTCCAGCAAGCCTCTGACCACCGGATTGCGCCTCTGCCGCCGCTCCAGCGTGCCTCCGACCACCGACAGCCACTGCTCTCCGATCCGGCACACGTGGCAATTTCCGATCTAGCAGAAATTCAACAAAAAAAAATTATATTGGGGTATAAATTAATTTAAATATATTTTAGTTAATGAATTTAATTTTATTATTTGAAATTAATTAATTTAGTAATATTAGTTAATGAAATTAATTTTATTACTTGTAGTCAATTAGTTTAGTTAAGTTAATGTTAGTAACGCTAGTTAATTAAATTAATTTTATTATTTGTAGTTAATTAATTTGGTTAATTTAATTTGATAATTGTGAGTAGTTAACAGTGTTATAATTTTAGTGTTGATTTAATTAAGGTAGTTTAAATATAATGTTATTGTAATGTATAATTTGGATTGTGTGGTGATGTTGAGATTAAAGGAGGATGGGAAAATGTTGTTTGATTAATTGCCCGATGGATGGGCCGTATGGATTGAATAATTGTGAAATTGTTGATATTTTAACAGGTAGATAGTCTAAATTTTAGGGGAGATGCTGCCGAAATTTCGGTAGAAAATAAATTAATTATAGAAATTAAATTACTTAATAGAGATTAAATTATTTATAGAAATTAAAAATATAGAATAAGATTATTAGAGTGATAAATAAATAAGGAAACCCAATATCTGTATCTATAAATATATATATAGTTTAAATTAATAAATGAATTAAATGACTGCCAAAACTAGTAAATGAATATAAAATAGAATCTTCAAATTTAAATTTCTTACTTAGAATTCTATTGTTTATTATAGAGGTTTATAAAATTCCGAAATGCGAGGACGAAAGCTGGAAGCATGGAGTGATAAAGACAGTCCTTTTAAAGGACAATAAAGAAATGTGAGTAGTGTTAGATAATTCGCTTCATCCGCCTGCATGCATGCATTCACAGCTAATGTTATCATGCATTATTTTATTGAAGTGTCATATTATGATGCACTATTTGTTGATAGTAAAAATTGTTTGATTACTTGTGCTATGAATATACTGTGCCTTGTTTGTGTGGAATTGGGATGAAGTGGACCACCATGGGTTTGTGAGGACGGTCTGTGATATGGATCCTGAATATGATATGATATTGACCGTCGGCCGGGAAAATGGGAGATCGGCGCCCCCGTGTGCACCTGATGATATGGATTGTATGGAAAACCACAGGATGGCTTCTTGTTGTTGCGCACCTGATAATCTAGATTTGATTGTAGCCCGCAGGGTGGCCTCCTGTTGTGAGCACTTGATGATCTAGATTGGATGGAGACCACCGGGTTGCCTCCTGTGGGTATGGAAAAGAAAAGAGAGAATGGAAAAACAATGAGAGGACTGGTCAGTGAGGATTAGACCAGTTGGCCGTATGGGGGATCGGCTCCCCGGTGCACATGTATGAGAGGGCGAGCCATGTGTGAGGACGGCTCGTTGGGGTTTCAGGTGGTGCCACTGACTAATTTCCACGTGATGTGATTATATAAAGGTGATGATACTTGTGATTGCTGCTGTATTGCCATTTGTGTGACAAATTGCATGATCATATAATTAAACGGTAACTAGATAAAAATATTTAGCATCTGTGTGATTGTGTGGGGTGAGAGGGTTATCTAACCCTACTCATTGAGTTTGGCGCTCACCCCTGCCTACTATTTTTTTTCAGGTAATAGAAAGAAATAAAAGCCTTGTGGAGTTGAGACACTTATTGTAGAAGACTTTTAATGATAGAAATAACGATGTAAATATAAAGGTAGAGTTCCGCAATTGTATTCCAGTTGGATTGTAAATAAATAGTAAAAGTCCATATTAAATATATGAACTGCATTTTGAGTTAATGGGCCTGAATCTATAATTATGAATAGAAGGTGAGATTTAAATAAGTTAGGCTTACTACGGGCTTCGGGGGCCTTAAGCCCACCCAGATCCTAGTGCCGGTCCGGTCCATGGAAATGGGTCGTGACATATGGTCACTGCAACTACCACTCTACCACCACCACCATATAAAAAAAATTATATTTTGGTGTTTAATATGCAACACGGAACAAAAAATAATATTTTATTATTTTATTTTATTATAGAAATGGGAAGAATAGAATGAAAAATCACTAAAAAGTTCAAAATATCTATAATTTTGTATTGTAATTTAATTTATTCAATGAAAATATATAAAAAAAGTTAACTTCTAATGACTTAATTAACTTTTATTTTGTTATATTACATTAGGGGTGAGCATTCGGTTTGGCCAATTCGGTTAATTTGATTAATTCGACCAATTTGGTTCGGTGAATAAATGTTCGATTAAAAGTTCAATTAAAGAAAATTAAAATTTCAGTGATTGGTTAAAAGTTAATTTAACCAAATTAATCAAATCAATCGACTCTCAAAACTACGTCGTTTTGATTAAGTAGATAATAAAATTAAAAATTAAAAATATTTCAATTTTTATTTTGATTAAGTAGTACTTAATAGCTTCAATTAATTTTTATTTCAGTTAAAGTCGGTTAATCATAAATTTCAATTAAAATTGATCCGTTAATTAAGTTTTTATTTTCATCGACTTCGGTTCGGTTAAGAATCAAAATTATTTCGGCCAAAACAGTTCGGTTAAAAAATTAATTCAGCTAAATTCGGTTAAGTAAAAAAAATTCGATTAATTTATTTCAGTTAAAAATTTTACTCAAATTGACCAAATTGGTGAATGATCATCCCTAAATTATATTATTTTTGGCTTATCTTCTTTTAATTTTTTTAGTTCATATAGATATATAAATCTAAATGATCTTTAATAGTTTAATATAATGAATTATGTTTAGTTCAAATATTTCTTTTGTATTAATAATGATGTGCTGGTGGTGGTGATGGAGTGGTGTTTGAAGTGGTGGTGGTTGTGATGGTGGTTATGATGGTGGTGGTGGTGTGATTGGTGGTTGTGATGGTGGTTGTGATGGCAGTGTGATTGGTGTTGGTGGAGGAGTAGTGGTGGTGGTAATGTTTTAATTACATTACATTACATATTTACAAACAAACATAAAAATGAAATGATAATTACATTCCATAATTTTATTAATTATATTACCAAACACAGTAATAGAATCTTAATTACATTCCATTCCATTACATTTTTTATTGCATCACATCTTTTACTACTATATTGCATTACATCCAACCAAATATAGCCTAAGGTCATGTTTGGCATGGTGTAATCAACCATGTAATGGAATGTAATTGAGATTACATATATAATCTTCATTACTTAGATTGATGTAATATTCATTACATAAAAAAACACATGTATTATCTATTACATCAAGCACATGTAATAACAATTACATCAAGTCACCGATTAAAATTCTACCATTACCACAACCGCTCGACCACCACTACCACCATTGTTCGACCACCACTCCACTATCCCCACTACCACTGTCACCATTCCTCCAACACCACCACTCCACCACCACCATCACTCCACCACTACTCCATTACCACCATCGCTCCACCACTCCACCACCATATAATAAAAACTATATTTTAGTATTTAATATGCAATATTCAATAACAATTATATTTTATTCTTTTATTTTATTATAGGAATGGGAAGACTAGAATGAAAAAACAGTAAAAATATCAAAATGGTCATAATTTTATATTGCAATTTAATTTATTCAATAAAAATATATAAAAAAATTAATTTCTAATGACTAACTTTTATTTTTTTATATTATATTTTTTTCGGGTTATCTTCTTTTAATTTTTTAGTTCAAATAAATTTATAAATCTAAATAGTCTTTAATAGCTTAATATGGAGAATAACTTTTAGTTCGAATATTTATTTTGTATTAATAATGATGTGGTGGTAGTGGAGTCGTGTTCGAGGTAGTGGTGGTGGTGGTATGCTAATTACATTATATATTTTCAAACAAATATAAAAAAGGAATGATGATTACATTCTATAAATTTTCTCAATTACGTTACCAAAAATATTAATGGAATTTTGATTATATTTCATTATATTACATTTTTCATTGCATTACATCAAACCAAACATAGCCTAAACGTCTGTTCGGCAAAATTAGTTGTTTTGGTAGTTGTTAATTATTTTAATAGTGGTTAGATATTAACTGTTTGAGTAGCGGTTCATAAAATGTAAAAGCTAAACGTTATATGAGTGTACTTTTCATGAAATGCTATTTTAACCTCTAAAAGTTAATTCAAATACTACGGTGTCGAATACTATAAAAAATAATATTTAACAAAAGTTATTTAAAAAGCTATTGCCGAACACCGCTAAAGTTAAAAGGATAGACGGTTAAAAGGAGAGGAAATAATATTTGTAGGTCTTGAATTTAAAACATTGAATACAGTAAATACAAGTATCAAAGTTCAAATTTATTAGTAACTCATTTTTATATTATGGTAATTGAAAAACTTAATATGATTGAAAATAGTATTTTGTTTATAAAATAAACAAGTGGGTGTAATTATCATCCTAAAATAAGAACAAGTGTGTGTAATTTTTTATTGTTAATATGGAAAAATAATATGATTGGTCTAAATTTCACTTTTTAAAATAAAATATACTTTAATTTAATATATATTATAGAGCTAGCTATGCTTGGATGATTTTTGTTGAGTCAAGCTGAATTAAACCCTGTTAGATTCAAACATCAAACCCGAGTTTGACTTGTTTATTAAATGAACTCCAAACAAATTTGACCTCAGTAACGAGACAAATCTCAAATAATTTATAAGCATCATATCTCATTTACAATCTAATATATAAATAGTGTGAAAGATTAATTAAAATTAATCCTTATAGATCAAAGGGTGGTTTTTTTTTTTCTCCCTTCAAATCCAAAGAACAAAAAAAAAAAAAATGGTAATTGACTTCCTGTTTGTGGTCCCTTCTTCCCTTCATTCTCATTATTTATTACTCATTAATTTTTCCTGTTCTATTTTAAAAATAAAAATTGAAAAAAATTCTCCAAAAACATGTTATTCTCTTCTGTCCCTCACTATCCCTTTCGAGTTGTCCCTTTAACACTTAGTTTTTGTTACTGCTAAAATCCAAATCCAGACTCATCTGTGGCTCTAAAACAGCATTTTGACCCTGTTTCTACCCATTTAGTTCTCGGCACCAAAACATATAATGAGCCCACCAATTTTCATTTTGTTCCCATTTTTAATTTATGTTCATATACACAAATATAAATAAATCTGTGCATTACATAATAATTATAAAATAGGTGATTAATATTTTATTAGTTTGATATTTTCATTTCAATCTTTTGATTTCAAAGTGTTGAATTAATAGACTTTTTTCAATTTGTTGTATTTGTATATAAATTTCTTGCTAAATATTGAAACGAATTGTTTTATTTATCCATTCATTTATTTTAGTTTTTCTCATGTTTTATTATATTTTTTTCTCATTTTTGTTGAAATCTTCATAAAAAATATAAGAAAATTAGAGGAAAACTTTAGAAGGTCTTAAAGAAACATAGAAGCAAACACACTAAATAGAAATTAAAAAAGAAATGGAAATTGAGTACATATGTAAATATGTTATGATTTATTGAGTAAAATGATTATTTTTAACTTTTCAGTATAAATTTTCAATCAAATGCACTTAATTGGAAAAAGAAATTAAAATATTAAGTGAATAAAATCATGAAGTTAAAGAAACTTAAATAGAAAATATTAGAGAGTTGTTATACTTATTTATCGTATACTGAATATATATTCATTTTCCATGCATATAATAAATGATTTAATATCATTTAAAAAATTGTCAATATATTTTTTTTTTTTTGAAAAATCACTATCTATTGTTATTTTATTTATTTTATTAATGAAAAAATTATATTTTATTTGTCGTTACTAAAATTATTGATTGTATATATTTGGTGTATATAAGTCTTTTTTATAATTAATATTTAATGAATCTCATAAAATTTTATAAAATTTACTTATACCAGATAATATAATATTTGAATTTTATTGATGTAAAATCTCCTTTATTAAAAAAAAAAAAGGGAACGTTCTTTGATTTATTTATGGAAAAAATTATCATTTTTTAAGATACTCAAAAACATTAGAATGTCAAACTATTTTTCAGACTAAAATCAAATAACAATAGACAAACTTATTTTTTCTAATTTAACAAATAAAAATTATTAACTATTTTTTAAAAACAATAGGATGAAAATTATTTCCCATTAGCTTCTAAATTTAGAACACAAAAGGATTGCACTCGCTTGTCCTACTTCCTCTGGGAGGATCAATGTTTTAAAAAATGAATGAAAAGGTCATTTCATTTTGATGTTGTTCAACAAAATAATTATTCAATTAATTTATTAAGCAATTACATATTAATTTTATCCTTGATTTTTAATTTTTTCAGGAAAAATATAAAAATTATTAAAAGAAAAAGGTTAAATCAGTCTGTACAAGATAGTCCATAGAGGGAGGTACTTCCTCTATCACAATCAACTCTTCTAAAAAACTCAATAAGAGCAAGAATCTATGATTTTTCTAAGCTTTAACCCAACTCAGAAAAAGAAACATAAGAGCTTTGTAACAAATTAATTAAAGTCAAACCAAGGCCGGAGCTCTTTGGGGGTTGAAGGAGCTGAAAAATTACTTTTTGGTCCTTAAAATATATAAAAAATTATATTTAGCCCCTAAAAAGTTAAAAAAATATGTTTGACCGCCTAAAATAATTGTCCTACCTCTAGTTTTGAGTCAAACAATCTGCTTCAAGAATTATATTATGAAAAACCAACTTCCTTGATTTCTTCATAACAAAGATTGTTGCTTTAAACTTGGTCCCTCCGGTGGCAAATTGTAGAAAATATTTTAAGATCCCATTGCCATTATCGGACCTTTAAAGTTTCTGATCATCATTCCCAATCCACAAACATATGCAAAGCTAATGCAACGACAACATATTTTGACACAATGGATTTTATGATCTCTTTGAGTTTTTCATAGCATGCCTGAAAGAATTTCTATACAGATTAGAAACAAATGGAGCGATAATGAGTAGCTTTATTTCGGAACATACTACGGTTGATAATATTATTATCACTCATGAGCTTCTTCTTTCTTTCTGAAGATCTAAGTCTAAAATGGGTCATTTTGCTTTGAAAGTTGATCTAGAAATAGCCTATGATAGAGTGAATTGGGATTTTCTGCAGTTTGTTCTGGTTTCTTTTGGCTTTTCTGACTTATGGGTTTCTTTGATTATGTGTGCTCTTCCCCAGTCTTCTTTGGCAGTGCTTTGGAATGGAAGTCCTTTTGGTTATTTTGTGCCTTCTCGAGGTCTACATTAGGGTGACCCTTTATCCCCGTATCTATTTGTCCTTTTGTATGGAGGGGCTATCTTTACTAATTCAGCGTCAAGTGGTTAGGACAATGTGTCACAGCCTGTGCTTCGAGGGGTGGTCCTCCTATTAGTCCTTTGCCATTTGCCGACGACTTGATTCTTTTCGGGAAAGCTTTTGTGCGGCAAGCTAAAGTAGTTCATGATGTTTTGACGGACTTTTGTAGAAGTAATGGGCAGAAGGCTAATTTGGCCAAATCTCGCATTTTCTTCTCCAGGACGGTCTCTCGTCCTATGAGACATAGGCTTCAGTAGTTACTGGGTATGGCGATTATCTCAAATTTAGGCAAGTATCTGGGAGTTCCTTTACTTCATGAGCGACCTTCTATGGCACTATATCAGGACGTTATTCAAAAGGTGGAGATTCGTTTGGCGAATTGGAGGCCCTGTTTGCTTAGTCCTGCCAGTAAGAAAGTTCTTATTAAATCTTCTGTTTCTTCTTTACCTGTTTATACTACGCAAATTGTGTGGTTATCTTATTCTATTTGTAGGACTATTGATAAGTTGTCTCGTAATTTTTATTGGGGATCTACGGTGTAGCGTTGTAAGATGCATTTGGTTGGGTGAAAAATTGGCTTATTAAGCTAAGAAGTTTGGGGATTTGGGTTTCCGGAGTGCCCGATTGTTTAATGTTGCTATGTTGGGTAAGTGGGTTGGAAGGTTTTTATGCATGACTCAGCTCTTTGGGTCTAGGTTTTGACTCATAAATATTGTCATGGTCGCTCTTTTCCTCCGGTCTTGCGGGGTTGTGATTCTTGTACTTGGAAGGGTATTATTCGTAGTTTCCAGCATCTTCAGTCTCATGTTTCTTGGCGAGTAGGGTATGATCGACTAATCAGTTTATGGTATGATTCTTGGTTGCCTGTGGGTCCTTTGGTGGATTTGGTAGGGTCTATTTTTGGGGATGAGGAGAATCTTCAGGTGGGCGATCTTGTTCATAATGGTTTTTAGGATCTTTCTGTGTTACGTACCTGTCTTTCTAATGATATTAAGTGCTTAATTTATGCGGTTCCTCTTCCTTTGGTTGCTTCTGTTCAGGATTCCATTTTGTGAAATTTTTCTTCTAATGGTGAGTTTCTGTTAAAGAGCCTATTTATCTTTATTATTGGAGGGGGGGGTTATGTTAGTATTGATTTTATTTCTTTCTCATGGATTTGTTATGTTGATGGTTTGCCTAAATTGAGACATTTCCTTTGGCTGATTCTGCATAGCCGTTTGCTGACTAATTCTTTTGGTTTCAGAGAGGTATGATCACTCTATCTAGTCTATGTAGTTTATGTTCTATGGAGGACGAGTCTCTGTTGCATCTTTCTCGTGATTGTGTTGTGGTGCGGGCATGGTGGCAGCAATGGAGTTTGCCTCCTAATTTTTTTGGGGTGGATGATGCTGTGTGGTTGCATTTAAATTTATCCTTCCAAATGTCTGGTCCCTTTAGTATCTCCCGACATTAATGGTTTTTAGCTGTTATTTAGTGGGTTTGGAAAGCGAGGAACTTGAATGTTTTTCAGAATGAACTTGTTGCTGTTTCTGCTTTAAATTATTGTGTTTTTAAAGTAGCTTTGGATATTGTGAATTCTTCTACTTCTATTGTTGCTTCGACTAGAGTTAGTAGGCAGTTTTGTGTAGCTTGGGTTAAGCCTCAGGAGGGTTGGGTGAAGTTAAATTGTGATGGTAGTAGTCTTCCTAATCCGGGGTTGACTAGTGGTGGTGGTGTATTCCGTGATTGCTGGGGGAGGCGGCTTAGAGACTATTCTCTTAATATTTGTCACTCTACTATTTTAGTTGGTAAGTTGTCCTCTATTCGGACAAGGCTTATTCTTGCTTGGACCGTAGTTTCCGTAAAGTTGCCGTTAAGTCTGATTGTTTGAAGATTATTAGGCTGGTGAGCTCAGGGTTATATATTACTCATCCTTTGATTGTTCTTATTCTGGATATTCAGAGTTTGATGACTCATGATTGGGAGTGTTCTATCCATCATGTGTTTCGTGAAGCTAATTCTGCGGTTGATCGTGAAGCTAATTCATTTAGGAAGCTAGTCCTAATTCCTTGTCTTTGTTTCTTTGGGCTGATGTTTATAACATTGGCTTTTTGAGATATGTTTCTACTTTTTATTTTACTCTTCTTTTGCCACAAAAAAAATAAAAAATAAAAAACACATTAAATAAATGAATGGGGCATAATTTTTAAATCATAATGTGTGGACCATGTATCAATGTGGCTTGATAAGATTAATTATGAAACAAACTTTTTTTTGCATGGTGGAGATTTTATAAATAAAAGAAAGCTCTAATCTTTTTTTTAACGTGTGCATTATACCTATAATCATAGAAGCATTATTTGCCTACCCCTCTTTTTGATTGTCAAGATGATGACTTTATTATTAAAAAAAAAAATGCACTCATCCTTGAATGTAATAATGCAAAGCACCTTTCAATTTCAAAGTGGATTTACATTGGTGGCTATGACTTATAAATAAATAAATTATAGTAATAATCAATAAGCCATCTATTGGTCAAATAGAATCTAGTCCCATCATTAGCATGATCTTAACTATCACTAAATGATAAGGTATTGCTTACTTTTGAATTCAATTAAATCATTACTTTTCTTTTCACGGTGATTGCATAAAGTTACATCTATCAAATACAATAGTAAAAAGTAAAAAAGATCTTACACTTTATATTTATACAAATCATATTCAAATAGAAAATTATAATTGTCTGTAATTATATTTCTTATGAGATTATTATAATGTAAATATATTATGCTTGTCAATGAATTTTCATAAAAAAGATTGAAAAAATACGTATTAAAACTCTCAAACCGTTCATATGTCATGTATTTTTATTTATTAAAAAAATACATAAGCAAATTTTTTTAATTAAGAGAGTAAGAATATTCATTTTATTATTTTATATATAAGAATATTCATTTTATTATTTTGTATAATTAAAAATTATTATTATTATTACATTTACATATCTATAATTTAATATTTAAAACTCTACAATATTTTCATATTTAAAGATATGATGAACATAATAAAACTACACATTTTAAATGAAGACGGGATGGAGAATAGGACGGGAGACTGCAAACCCGTTACATTGGTTGCCATCTCCATCATAAACAATGAACAACAATAATCTTTCAACAGTAAAAATGATACCCGCATATTCAATTCATAAAGGATTACTAGGTGGGGATATTCCTACTTTGGTTTGATTTAAAATATTTCAATGAACCAAATCAATAATGAAGATTTATAAAAATTTAAATCAAATCAACGAAATATGATGGTTAATTTTAATACCAATCATTATGATATTGAAAGAACCACACCTTAGAAGCTAACAATTAAGATTGAAAAGTCCAAATTCATATAAATTTTAGATTGAAATCTCATACTTTCAATGTGGGATTCAAAGTTGGTTCTATACTTTGTCTTGCGACTAAGATCTTAACAATATTTTGATTTTAATTTGATTCAATTGATGATTTAAAAAGTGTTTAGTGTTAATTCTTTATGAAGAATATTTATCAAGTAGTTTGATTATTTGAGTGTCAGATTTATTAATAAAAATGATTAGTTAAAAATTTTGAGCATAAAAATCAAATAGTTTCGATCAATTCAAATTCAAACTTACATAAAAAGTAATATATATATATATATATGTATATATGAAGATGTTCGATTGAAGGATTTTGATTTGGAAAATCAAATGGAATCGATTTTAAATTTTTATATTTTTCAAATGAAACTAAATTATTAGTTTTCTATCATAATCTGAAATCGGTTTGGTTCGAAGAACAACCCCTACCTTAGGCAAATATAAAAGATAACGAAGGGTATTATCGTAATTAGAAGGGATCCGTTTCTTTCACGCAGCACGGGATGTATACTACAGATAGAGAGAGAAAACCAAAAAGCATATCTAAAACATCTTCAAATCTCTCTTTGACCGTCGTACTCTCTCTCTCTCTCTGTTTCTCTCTCACTTTTAATCGAGACTCTCGTTGTCATCATCATCATCTTCTTTATATCCTTTTCGCCGCTCTGTTTTGCAGACTCAAAAAAAAAAAAAGGAAATAACTATTTTCTAATAAACCTCCCTCTCCACTTCTTTCTCCCCGTCTACAGTTCTCTTCATCGTATATGTATTGTATACATATATGTATATATTTATAAATTTTCTCTTACTATCAGATTCAGATTTTCCTTTTTACTATAAACAAACACTAACGCAAACAGACTCTCATACACACTTATCTATATAAAGCCCTTTCCCTTTAATCTTATTCCATTTCTAACGCTCTTCTCCTCCTTCTCCTCCGTCCTTTGTAACTTCAATTAATTTAATTAGACTCTTACTTCTCTCTATCGGGCGGCTACGATCTTCTCTCCTAATCGTACGGCTTAGCCTCCTTTTGTCAGACTCACGTAAGTGCTATGTATTATACTCCACCTGCCTTTTCAAGCCAACTTTTCTTAGTCTTCTATCCTTTTGTTTGAATTTTTTTTTATTTTGTTTAGTATAAATTTTTGTATGTATAGATATAGTTGTATTAAGTACGTTTTGTTCTTATACGTCCCCGTTTTCTGCATCTGTGCTGTACTTTTTTGTTTTCTGTTTTAGTTTGTTAGTGCGGAATTTGGCTTCCAATCACTGAACTACTACGGTTATTTCCTCTTTGTTTTTGTCTTAATTTTTTTTATCTTTTTATTTTTGCTGTTCTTAAGGATTTTTATTGCATGCAGTGATTCGTTTTTAGCTTCTTGTTAACTTATGTTTCATTTCTGGATTGGTAGATATAGTTTTCGAGGAAGTTCACAATTTATAAGTTTCATTATTGATTTGTGTCTAGCAGGCTCGGATTTTTCTTGGATTCCACTTCGTTTTATAATTTGTTTCTCTTCATTTTTCTATTCTGGATTAGTTCATTAAGCCTTTATTCCTATTTTCTTTTAAAAAAATTCTTCCAAATCTCTGCTATACGAAGGTATTTTTCTAATAACTTTGGCATTATTGACTGCTTTCTGCTTAACGGGTAAAAATGGCACCTACCTAGTTTTAAAGTGGGTATTTGCTTTCGCATTACTGGGTGTGTTAAAAAATTTATTCCTGTTTTTTCCCCAATGTTTTTCCCTATTTGTGGTCTGCAAGTAGATGTGGGTTTTATTTATGTTTTGTATAAAGGTAGTGTGTTAACTTGGACACGGGAATTTGGTGTTAATTTCAAGTTTGATACACCATAGGACTTCTGTAGTTGGATAATGAATTGTCAGCCTTAGATGGTAGACCTTGTAGTAAATACCTGCTGACCCAATAAGCTTAATTCTGTTACATTTCTTTGTTTTACATTATTGCACGAATTAAGTTGTTTAAAGATATGTGAGTTGAATTACGTTAAAATTCAATTCTCTGCATTCCTTGAAATTAGAGATTAGTTGTTTTGGATAGTTGTCTGGAACAAACTTAAATCTTGAGGGTGAAACAAGAGGTTGTTTTAGGTGGGAACTTGTATAAAGAGTCTATAATATCATATGAAACAACATCATTTCTTGGACGATATGTAGGGACCATTTACTATTATATTGGATGAGGTGGTTGGTATTTTGGTTTTCTCCATTTATTAGAGTGTTTCTTTATTCTTGTACTTTGTGCTGTGGGTAATATCTTTTGCTCGTTGAATCATCATGTAGGTCACATTGGTACTCCCATTAGTTTGAATGTCACAGTTGTGGCATTTATAGCATTTGAAGGAACAATACCATCATAAAAAATATAGATGGGTGTCAATGAAATAGAAATGGAGTTATCACCATACAACACTAGTTACCTGGCTTTTAAACTGTGGAATTCTTGAAGTCCATTTATACTTAGTTGATGTTTCCCAGTGAGTTCTATTTATAGTGCTTAGATTGTAAAGAAAGCATTCTCTAAATATTAGGTTGTATGCTTGCTTGAACTTATAGGTTTTCAGGAAAAAGAAGCAATGCAAGTCCATTTTTTTTTTAGATGTCTGAGACATATTGGATGGAGGAATATTATTGTATGAAGTTAAAATAGCTTTATTTTTTATTTTTTATTATTTTTTATTGTAAATTTTGTTGACTGTTATTATCTTTTGGCGGTATTGGGTAATGCTATCAAAATTCAGATCATCCTAGTAAAAATTTGCCCTTCACAGTTATTGTCTAATAATTGACTGCTTTTTGCATAATTGTTACTATTAAATATCACTATTCTTCAACTAATGCACTGAAAGTGTCATTTTCTGTTTCTTTGCTGAATAATATCTTTCCACTAAAATTCTTCTGGCATATGAATCATATTCTCATTAGTTTTTTGTTCTGTCACTTTCAATTGTCTCTTTCTTTTTTGCTGTGAGTAGAAAGTTTAGAGATAATTTACTCATGATTGCATTTTGCTCTCTTACTATTCTTCAACTAATGCTCTGTAAAAGACAAAGACTTTACTGTAAAATAATGTCATATTTTGTAAACTATCACTGTTTTTCAACTAATGCTCTGAAACTGTCATATTCTGTTTCTTTGCAGGATATTATCTTTCCCTGATCTAAATTCTTCTGCATATGAATCTTTATTCTGTTATTTTAAATTGTCTCTTTCTTTTTAGGTATTAGTAGAATGTTTAGAGATTCTTTACTCGTGATTGCATTTAGCTTTCTCTTACTATCTCTATGGTTTCCAGCAAGTACATAGCAATCTCTAGGCAAGTAAGACTATGGAGCCTAATGGTCATAAAAGAGTGAGAAGAAAGGATCATCTAGTTCACCAAAATGGTGATGTGATATTATCAAGTGTTGGTGATGTAGATCCATGGACGGCATGGGCTTACAAACCTCGTACTATTTCACTATTACTTATTGGTGCATGCTTTCTCATGTGAGTACCCTCCTCGATGATAATTTCTCTATGTTGGTATTTAAAATTTGGCTGATAATACATCTTTATTGTCTAATTAATTACCACTTTCTATATCAGATAGTAAACTGTATATGATAGCCTTTTACATATTTGTACCTAGTTGGAATGTTATTTCTTTTTGTATAGATCTTGTGGATTGTGGAATCATCAATCTTCATAAAATTTTCACAGCCACTTATGGTTTGGAAACTCTTTGCATTTTTGTAGAATGAATGCAAATTGTCTTTGTTATTGTATTACTTTATGTAAGTGGTGGTCCAGCAATGTTGAAACCAACTTCAATGGTGGAGTGCATGTTTATCTGTTAAAGAGAGATTAATGAATGTAATTGCAGTGCTGTCATGTTTGTATGAAGATTTTCATATGGTTTTGATTTTCTATTACATTGCAGTCTTAATACTGCAAATTAATCTTCATATGATGGATCCATGTGGAACATGGAAATGTTTAATTTTTTATTTTCTTCATAATCAGTGGAAAAAATGATAAAGTTAATAGTTCCATATACTACTGGATCAAGCTTGTAACTCTTATATTTTAATATTTTGGTTTCTTCTCCTCGTTCCTTGATATCATGTGAGTACAAATGTCTGACATCTTACTCTATGATGTCTCATATTTGGACCCTGATTTCTGGACATGTATGTACGTCTCTAAGAAAGCTATGCATGTGTCTGATATCTTGGGACTGTTTTTTAACATTTGTGAAAGTGACGAAGTACTTGTTTGATTGCTGGTAGTTGCGTATTTGGAGGATAGTTAGGGAAATTGCTGACAATGAAATATGTCTTCTATGGTTCTGGTGCTAGACCGCTCCAGTTTTATAGATAAATTCTTTAACAATTTTGCTTATAAATTATGTAACCAGTTGGGCAAGTGGAGTCTTGAATCCTGAAAGCAGTGCATCTGGGGACATGGAAACATCTGTGAAAAGGTTGGTTTTTTCATGTTAATTAGTGGTCTCTTTTGGCCAATTCCTTTTGCATTTATTTGTCATAAGTAATGGTAATTTTTTCTTGTTTTAGGGGCGTGTGGGCAATGATTGCAGTTTTTCTTGCTTATTGCTTGCTACAGGCCCCTTCAACGTAAGTTTCTGGATGGATTTCTTATGATTAATTTACCTTTGCATTGTTGTTTACCACTGGAATCTTGAATTATTGAGCATATCTAAGATTTATTTTTAGACATAAGTGACTTGAGAATATGAATTTCTGGATAAGAAGTTTGGTGCAGAGAAGTATCTACATCTTGTTTGGTACCTGACAAAGTGATATAACTAAAAATATATCTTGATTGAAACGCTAGTACTTGATTGAGTATATATAGATTTGAGGTGCAAGGCCTGGTCGTTGACAACTTGGGCAGTAAATTAAAATTCAAAATACACTCTCTATTTTGGTGCTAACTCCATATATATACTAACACTTACGTTAACATGTATATGAACAAGGCTGAAAGTTTTAACTTCAGTGTTAGTATATATATGGAGTTTATTAATTATCATAATGCTTACTAAGTTTTAAGTGATTGTGATTCCATATTATGCTAGAATTTTTCAACGTTGAACAATGAAAAGGCTAAGTAGGTGAGTTGGAACTAGATTCTAGGATCTACATCCCTTAACGAGGTTTATGAATTCAAGCAAAGGATTTTTTTTTTTTTTTTTTTTTATCTTTTAGTTTTCCTTTAGAGTTTATGCTAGCGGAATGGATGATGGACATAGGTGGGGCTAGAATAGAGTGATTGTGGTTGAAACAATAGAAAACAATCAGGTTTTAAGAAAAAAACCTCTAGAGTGGAAATTCTGAATTGTGAGAAAAAGTACAATGCATTATAAAAATATAAATTTTGCATGTTGGTTATTATTATGAGATTAAAATATAAAAATAAAAATCTTAATAATATAGTTGGATTGACTTTCTTGTCTAAAGATGAAATTATGAGAATACTCAGATCATGATTATTATGGTCAAATGATTTTGTAGTGATCAATTTTTTTTTTTTTTTTTTTTTTTAATTGTTTGCTCCATTGAAAGTGAAATTTGAATATCTAAAAGTGGCTTACTGTTTAGCTATTAATATATGCAAATTTACATGTTTTGACAGGGTTCTGATAAGGCCACATCCAGCAATTTGGCGCTTAGTTCATGGAATGGCTGTAGTCTATCTTGTTGCCCTCACATTTTTGCTTTTCCAGGTTAGTTCCCCCACAGCCGTTAATGAAGTTCTCTTTTCTTCTAAGAATGCTGTGTGTTACTGTATTGGCCTTTTTGCTTTTCCAGATTCATAGTTTTTTATAAAGCTAATAACCCCTCCATGTTCTCTCAACCCTGCATTTTTCTTTATATAACAAGGCCAGATTACCACTGAGCATTTCTTTAGGTTGGTTGGGATTCCTATGGCATGGGTGGCATTATAAGTTCCTTTTACCATCCTTTTAAGAGGCACTTAATTCTCAGCTGATGGACATTCTATGGTGTGATGGTGATCTAATGGACATTCTATGGCTAAAACAATCCAAAGTTTATGAAGTTTATGAAGCGTGATAAAAATTATTACTGACTGTAATTAAATTTCTATTCTTCAGAAGCGTGATGATGCTCGGCAGTTTATGAAGTTTCTGCACCCCGATCTTGGAGTTGGTAATGCCTTTTGACACCATCAAATTATAACTAATAAAATATCTCATTCTCATGGCATTTGGACTTTTGATTGCACACTTAACTGTCTTGGTCATTGTTTGCAGAACTTCCTGAAAGATCATATGGCGCAGATTGTCGAATTTACATGCCTGAAAATCCCACAAGCAGGTTTAAGAATGTTTATGTATGAATTCTTCTATCACAACTTGTTCCTCTTTTCATTTCTTTCCTTTTTTTTTTTTTTTTTTGTTCTCTTTTTCCTGGTGTAATTGTTACGATTTGATGGATGTAAATGTAATAGTATTTGACTTTTTTAGTTTCTTCTTTCCAGGATACACTTTTTGATGAATTTGTACTGGCTCATATATTTGGATGGTGGGGCAAGGCGATATTATTGCGTAATCAGCCACTTCTTTGGGTATTATCAATTGGATTTGAGTTTTTGGAGGTCAGTTAGCTCGCCATTACCTATAGTTTCTCTATTACCTTTTTACTTTTAGTTGGTATGTCCAGATTGATCCCTTAGAGCATGTGTTCATATATATGCATGGTGTAACTTTAGTACTGGTATTTCAGTTTACCTTCCGCCATATGCTGCCAAACTTCAATGAGTGCTGGTGGGACAGTATCATTCTTGATATTTTGATATGCAATTGGTTTGGTGAGATTCCTTGAGCTTCTGCTGCTGCTACTGTGTTTTTCTTCTTCTTTTAATTTGGTTTGGCATTACAAGCGGTAAAATTAGTTTATTTATGTTCAGTTTCTTCTCTTTTTTTTTTGTTTTCCTTTTTTTTTTTTTTGAAAAAAAGAAATAAAGATTTCCATCTGTTAGTGTTGATTAGTGATTTGTGGTTTTCAATTACCAATTTGCATACATGAAGATCCATTGAACTCTTCATATCACAACCTAAATTGAAATGGAGAAGAGGTTGCCATAATGTTTATACTACGGAAAAGAACAAACAAGAATTCTGCATTGGGTTTTTGAAGCTGTTTAACAATTGAATTATTTCCTTAATTGTTGCTATTTGTCTTTTACGTTACAGGTATCTGGGCTGGAATGCATACAGTTAGATACTTTGACGGAAAAACATACGAGTGGGTTGGTATAAGTCGTCAACCAAATATTATTGGCAAGGCATGTTTAAAACCTATATTTCCATGTCACTTCTTATTTTCTTCTTATTTTCTGTTTATTTTTTAATTTATTAATATCTGTACACAGCATAGCCTTGCTACCAATTGTTAGCAGCACAACTCAAGGAATTTCTGTTTATTGTTTAGGCTTAAGAAAATATTGATACTGATTTTAGACTGTTTAATGTTGACTGCACTTTTGGCAGGTCAAGCGGACGCTTGGACAGTTTACACCAGCACAGTGGGACAAAGATGAGTGGCACCCATTGCTTGGTCCCTGGCGATTTATCCAAGTTCTCAGTCTTTGCATAGTCTTCCTCACAGTGGAACTTAACACATTCTTTCTGAAGTTTTGTCTTTGGGTTCCCCCTCGGAACCCTGTGATAGTGTATAGATTGATCTTATGGTGGCTAATCGCCATACCAACAATTCGCGAGTACAATTCATATCTCCAAGACCGGTACTCTCTCGCCTCTCTTTCAAAATCATGTTTAGCTGAATTAAATGGTTCACAATTCCACTGAAGATCCTCAATGGCCGACTTTTTTGGTTTATTTTTCAGGAAACCGGTGAAAAAGGTTGGCGCTTTTTGTTGGCTTTCACTTGCTATCTGCATCATTGAACTTCTCATATGTATCAAATTTGGACATGGTATGCCATCTATATCTACTGTGTCCATATTGGCATTTGTTTTCTTCCTAGAAATATTTCTGTCATGATTGGTGGTGCTCTTTTTTGTGCTATATTTTTTTTTCCAGGTCTGTATCCAAACCCAATGCCTGTGTGGCTGGTTATCTTCTGGGCGTCTATCGGAGTTGCCCTTCTAACATTTCTGGCCATTTGGTCTTGGCAACTACATCGAAGATTGGGGCGAAAGAGGCAATGATTATGCAATAGAATGGAACACTAATTCTTTGATTCCTTTCTTCACGGGTATCCATTAATGTTGTAAATACCCAGTTTACTCTACAGAATTGTAAATACTTGTTTTCTTAGGGTTACAGGATCACAGTTTCTTTTATTTTTAGAGAATATTCAATTTTTTCTTTATAGGTTTTTGGAAATGCTTCTTTAGCTCCCTCTCATTAGTTTCTTATTTGCTGCAATTAGCAACCGGCAAATATTCCCCCCACCTATTTGAGCAGCTGTCCATTTTTAGCACTAGTAATTTTTTGTTCACAAATTTGCCTGAAGCTTATGCTTTCTTAAATACAATTGTAGATTTTATATTATTAAACCAATGAAAAATAAGTTTATCATAATGATGATATTTCTAATACATTGGGAAAAAAAAAATGATTCGGTTTCCAATAAATCATGACCTGCATGTCCAAAAATCTTGGAATGTACATGTATAGTACAGTATACCAGCAAATCCCCACTTTTATGTACTTGATGAATTATTACAGAGCTTCTCCTGTTGGATTGAAATTCAAATCTATAATTTATTTTTGCTAATTAAGGAGAGAAAGGCATAGTTGTTAGCAGCTTTTTCTTCCATATTGTTTTTCCTCTAACAATCTCTTCACTTTGAGTCTTTCCTTTGGCCACAAGGAGATGTGTATATTTTAATGGAGTCTTCTCCAGAGAAGAAAGAAATCCATTTCCCTCCATAATTTCAGATGGTAAAGAGAACCCATTAAAGAGAGACTTATCGTTGTTTTGTTTCAAACCTGTATTGATGATCCCTTCTTCTTCGTCTGGCTCGCACAGAGATTCAACAATGTCTGAACTCCCACATTCCCTTTTGTATTCTAATGTGATTCCAGAGAGTTGATGGTTCTCAAAGAATTGGTCAGGAAGTGTCTGTAAATATTCAATTCGAAGTAAACAAATTACTTCCTACTGGAAGCAACTGAAATGGTCTCATTGTTAATAATATATGTGATATGTTCTTTTTCATTACCTCTAGCATCCATCTCACATACTTGACATTGTTGACATGTTGGTTCATATCCAAATCACTCCTCTTGGGCTGCAAAATTTACAAGTTTAAATATTAAATTCTTCAAAAAAAATTCAAGAACTAACAAATTTCAAGTTTGGTAATTGTGAATTCTGATGTTCACCTTCAAGTTAGTGACAACATATCTAGCTTTATCATCCAACTTAGCAATTTTCTCAGGAACCTCTTCTTTAATTGCTTGTTTCTCTATAAACCATGGAGCAATCTCAGCTCTCACCTCTTCAGGCATTTTCGAAAGTCGCCTTGTCTTCTCATTCATCATTACCCAAGTGCTGTTTTAGTGATGAAAATTAATTAGCTGTACTTTATATATACGTATATAGGAAATAAAAGAAAATAAAATCCTGTTTACAAACCTGGTTGCTCTTGCAAAGACTTGGCCTGTAGCTTGACTTCTAACAAGCCAGTCTCTTCTCATTCCATTCTTTCCTGATGCTCCTACCCATGTATCTATCTCCACCACCTCTCCCCTGCAAGTAACCAAAGGCCCCATATTTGATGGGTTATGTCAATTGTCAAGATTTGAGAAATTTAGACAAGTAGGTTAATCCAAATAGTTATATATATATATATATACACACACACCAAATTGGATATTGATCAACTTGAACTTGCAATTTCGAAACAACCCAGATGAGATTATTCCTGACCATTCCATGAGTTGCCCCAAATCCATTGCTGAGAAGTCCTGACAACCATACATGATTTAGCGCTGTTTCCTGCAATGAATATTTGATCGTATATAATCAAGTCAAAGCATTTGATAAACATAGCAGTTTTTAACTGTTCTAAACTCAAACAAAGATGGTTTTTCACCTGAAGAAGACAGAGTATGATCTCAAGTGTAGCAGTTTTGTCAGGACCAACTTCATAGGACCTAATAACAACTGTCTGTCTATAACCAACACCTTCTTCAACAATGAGGCCTTGTCGATGAGGATCAATATACTGTTTCTTGGTAGGAATATTTTGACGAGTTTGCTCTTTTGTGAGTGACAAATTCTCAACAACAGGAGCTACTGAAGTTATTGTAAGGCTACTAGGTAAATCAACCTTAAGAGGCATCATAGCAGAAGCTGACCCATTGATCTTGATCTTGTGCAGGTTCTGCTGATTTGGGTCATGGCTATGGCTATTAGTACTATTAGAAGAAGAGCACCTTATAGGTAACATGGCGATTCTGTAAGTGAAAACAGCCATTTTTCTTACTTTCCTTTTCGTTTTTTGAAGATTTGAAAATTTTGGAATTGAGACATGGGTTTCTTGATTTATAGTTGAAGTGTTGGCGGATATTTCCAAGGTTAATTTTAGAGTCAGGAGAGAAATTTAAGGGTACTAGTGAATATATCAAAGAGAATCTTGTTTTTCTGCTCGAATAAGAAAATTAAAATCATCTTTTTATTGCAGAAATATATTTTACTGGGACATGATCGATGTTGAAGAAGCAGACAATATGTGAGTTTAGGGTAATTTCCATTTCTGAGTATTGGAGAAAAAGAAGACATAAAGAAGGTGCTGACATTTAGGAGCTGCTTTTCCCTAGAATTTGGATTCAATTGTTGGAATAGTCCAAAAATTTTTCTATCTTTTCCTATATATATACATAAAAGTAACCACATAGTTGAAAACAAAGGAAAGAACCTTTGACTGTGATGGAAAAGGAAATGGAATTTTCCACTAGCAAGATTCTTTGTTTTAACAATTACCCTTTTGCTTCTGTGTGCTTGAGACAGCAAAATTGTTGCAGGTAAATTGTTTTGTAGTTGTAAAATGAGTGTCCTAAGTTCAGGGTGTTGAGTAGTTTTCTTGAACCCATGGGTGGCAAAATGGCTTTATCATCGTGTATTTTGAGACCTCATAAATTTTGTTTGGAAGGGAGGAAACTTAAAAAAAAAAAAAAAAAAAAAAAAAAAAAACTGTAACTCGAGGTTAAAATCACAGAGTGTGAAAAGAGCTTTAGATACACATAAAACATGGTAAGACAATTAGTCCTTTTGTAACCTTAGCTTTCACAAAATGGAATTGTGAAATTGTAATAAAAGGACGTTTCATTTCATTTATTTGAAGTTGTAGAAAGCTAAAGAAGCCTATACGATGCATTCAATGTGGAAGGTTAGAGAACGATAGCATAGCTATATACGCTTCAAAATTGGAATTTTTGAACCTGTCTTTAGCTTTTAAACTGCATTTTTAGATTCAGCATACAACATATTAGGCGGAGAATGTTGAGAAATTATTGATTACTAATCATGCCTTGCTTCAATTTATGAATTCATTCGAATAAAAATTAATATGTCGCATATCCACCTAACGTTAAAATTTGGATTTACATTCAAATCAAATTGGATTAAATAAGAGTTTATTTAAAAATAAAAAAAGAAAAACAGTTGGGTGCGCTGAAGTAGATTCAGATTAATTTCAGTTTCATGTTTAAATGGATTAAATTTTATCTGTTCAGTTGGATTTGGATCATCCTTACTCGGCAAGGGTGAATATATATACACACACAGGCGAAGGAAAGGGTGGCCACTAGAAAAATTTTTGTTTGCCTTCAAAAAAATTTTTCTTTATTAATTTTTGCCTTAGAAATTTATTTTTTTATTCGGCCCTCCTAAATTTTTTAAAAATTTTTTTGCCCCTAGTTTTTTGCCCTCTAAGTTTAATTCTTGGCTCTATGTCACTGTATACACACATACACATATAAAAATGTATTATTTTGATATATGAAAATACAAATAAATTTCAAAATTAAATTTTCACCGGTCACTCTCTTCGCAATTTTTAAGTTCCTTTTTTATCAGCAATATCAATTTTCGAATCACTGAGAAGGATAGAAAAGTCATCAAATTCAAGAATCTACCTATCCAACACAATACCTAAAATTGCACATCGAGACATTATCCTAAGAATAAGTACATTACGACATGGCAATAGATTCAGATTCGAATTCTCTTTTCCAACTTAAAAAAAAAAAAAAAAAAAAAAAAAAAAAAAAAAAAAAAACAATACCCAAAATACAGCCAAGCATAGTCACATAAACTCCTTGAACTTCCAACTATTAGGTAATCCAGCAAGATGTGTTGCCAAGAAAATAATTCAAAACTATAGTTAAAACTAAATAACAAAAGAGCCTCCCAAGCAACCAACTATATTTCCCTGCTTGCATCTTTTCAAGAATCAAGACCTACATATTGCAATGAAGTTCTTGGAATCAAATCTCTAAACAAATTCCACAACAACATCATTAAATTACTTCGAACAGAGTCCAGTTTTTAATTTTTCAAAATATGCCATTGCCATTAAGTGCAGGCTTCTGTCATTGGTTACTGACCTACTAGTTTACACTAATCAGTAGAAAGAGGAATGAGTCAACTACCCATCAGTACGAATACATATTAACAGAGTGAAGTCGCAAGCCTAAATTTCTGGCCACAGTAACTTTGGGTTGCAGAATTATAATTTTTCAGAAGTTAAACAAATGCTATCTGCACCATGATGAATTTAGTTGACTAGGCCCAGCTGGTCCGCTGTGCTACCATGAATTACCAGCACATTCACTTCACCCCCACCATTTCTTCCCCACATGCACATGTCACCTCTTTGGCTGCGCAAAATCATTGTTATCTATAACACTGGTGCAGAAGCTTTCAGCCAACAGGCATGCCACCTGGAGATATATAGTTGAGAAGTAATATTGTGAAGCAGGAAAATTCAGTGAAAAGCACGTAGCGATTAGCACTTGGCATTAGGACAGATGAACAGAGGATGCTTCCACCTTTTTTTCCTGTACAAAATCAAGATGCTGTAGTCTGAATATGGACATGCTTTATGTACTGAGCTGTAAAATTTTAGTAGTCACTGGCTCATTGACTGACTAGCATATCTAGCTTTGTGTTGTGGGAAAAAAAATGCATAACAAAATTATACCATGACAACATATAATAACAATTTAAGTAGTGCAAAAAGACAAAACACCTCCTTCCCTTTTATCCTGCTTCAAAATTTTGAAAAGAATAAAAAATGCAATATTTTTTGAGAGATTTATCAAGAAATTGAACATATTTGAATTTCATCTGTATACCTGTTGTTAACTCTTGTAGCATAATTTGATCTCTGAAGTAATAACCTGAGCAGGAGGATCTAAGTTTTGCCGGTTGCTCCATGTTATCAATTAAGAAAAGTTAGGTGTAGGTCCCAACTTCATGAATCACTACACTGACAGATCAGCAACTCCATCCTGTAATCCGTCTATAGCAGAAAATTCCAACAAGGTTATTAAAGAATGCAACTTATGAATAAACACACCACATGCGAATTGAAATCAAAGGATGAACTTACTTGATTAATAATGCAAGTGAATGTATTGAATGGTGCATGAATGCTTCAGAAAGCTGCTTTCACCAACCACTCAAGAAACCCAGACCTCTGACAATAAAGTAATAAAGTGCTTCCATTAATAAGTTAATCACTATCATTTATTAAACGCTCAATCTGCTGAACTATCTGATTTTTATATTCTTTGTCTAATTGCTTCAACAGTACACTGTGGGTACAATAATCTGGTTGGATTCTTCGATCTAGCATTTGATTATATAATCTAAAGGCCTCCTGCCAATTTCCCATGTTGCAGTTCTCATTTATTAACATAGTGTAGGTATACTTATTAGGAAGAATTTCTCTTTCTTCCATCTCCATGAAAAACTTGTAAGCCTGATTCATTCTCCTCACTTTGCAAAAGCCGTTTATCAATGCATTATAGGTGATAACATTAGGTGTAACACCTTTCTCCTGCATCTCAGAGAAATACATAGTTGCCATCTCTAGACACCCATTTAGTGCATGTGCATGAATCAATACAGTGTAAGTGACTACTGTAGGGGTTTGGCCTTTGCTCAGCATCTCGTAGAACAACATTCTGCCTTTCCTTAGATTTCCATTCACCAAGTGAGCATGTATGATGCTAGTATATGTTACATGATCGGGAACATGACCATTGCTGATCATCTTCTGCAACAGCTCACGTGCTTCTTCCAAATTGCCCAATTTACAAAGCCCATGCACAAAGACATTATACGTGCTAACATCTGGTAGAAAACCTTTTACAAGCATTTCTTCCTGCAAATTAAATGCATTGGCTGTGTTGCCAAGCTTCAATTCACCCGCTATTTGAGTAGTATATGCAAATCTGTCTGGTGCCAAACCCGCTTGCAACATCTCATCAAAAAACTCTGTTGCCTTCAACATTTTTCCCAGCTTGCAAGATCCCTTCACTAGAATTGTGTAAGTAAAAACATCAGGAAGAATCCCATGATTGATCATATCTTCTTTTAGCTTCTGTGCAACCTCCAAGTCCCCCAGTCTGCAAAGTCCATCTATGAGAGTATTATAAGTGATGACAGTAGGATTAAGATTATGGTGTCTTAACTCATGCAACAAGAGAAAAGCCTCATCTATGTTCCCCAGCCTACAATACCCATAGATTAAAGTATTGTATGAAACTATATCTAGCATCATATTACTCTTTAACATATATGACAATCGTTGCCTAGCATCACTCATTTTTCCCCAGATGCAAAGACCGTACATAATTGTATTGTGAGTTGCCACTGTAGGCAACACTCCTCTAATTACCATTTCTCCCCCAAGGGCTAATGCCTCCAAAAAGAGCCCTTCTTTGAAACAGCCATAAATCAAAGGGTTATAAGTGTATGCTGAAACCCTCAATCCTGTTTCCAACATCTCTCTAATCAATCCCTTGGCCTGCTGTAATTCCCCTTTCTTTGACAACCCATTTATCAACACATTATATGTTGCATCATTTGGGTAACACCCTCTCTTTTGCATCTCTGAGAAAAGATCTAGAGCTTGCTGCACTTCCCCTTCCTTACAAAAGGAATCCAACAAAGTATTAAATGTAATAATAGTTGGCTTAATGCCACACTCACCCATCATTCGATAGATTTCACTAGCTTTAGCCGCAAGATTTTTATCCCTGAGTATTTTAAGAATCCTGTTACAATTCTTCACATCTGGCAACAACCCACTACTGACCATCTTATCAAAAACCAGCAAACACTGCTCAATCATCAATTTCTCAGAGTAAACCCACAGCAAAAGATCAAGAACCTTAATAGAGACCTCAGACTTCAAATATCCACCAATTAAAACATCTACAATCTCATGCATTCCTACGCTAATCACTCTCTCAATTACCCAATAAGCTGATTTCATCAAACTGTTATCCACCAGAATCTCGAGTATAACACAAAATGTGAACTCTGAGCTCTTAAACCCTGGTTGAGTCTGAACCCATCTAAAAAACCTCAAAGCAATTCTGGGGTTTTCCCGAATCATATTTAGTACTCGAACAAGCAACTCTGGGTCAATAATTACAGGATTAAATTGACGAGAAACCCACTTTTGATTGCAAAAAGCCCACGGCTTATCCCGAATGGTATTAAAGATAAGATCTTTGTAATGAGTTGGCTTATCTCGAATAACATTAAAGATCAGATCTTTGTAATGAGTTTCAGCGATTGATACAGTGTCTTTGGAGACGATAGAGGGAAAAGGGCAGTTGTGGAGAAAAGCAGAGAAGGGAAAGAGAAAACGTACCTTGAGAATTAAAGGGTGAGAGATAGCTAAAGCTTTTGAAGTTCTTACACAGCGGATCATTGATTAGAGAAGATACTGCGCATGGAATTTCTGTTGCATCTGTAGCCAAAAGGATTAATTGAAGAGATAGCAGAAAATAAGACATCAGGATTTGGGTTTAGAGACAGTGACATAGCGGCGGGAAAGAACAATCGCATGGATGTTTCTTTTCTTTTTTTTTTTTTAATACTTGCACCAGATGTGGTGGCCCGCGTGGAGTTTATATTGTTATCAATCCGCAAATGCTCATTGCCGCAGAACTATTCTATTCTTGTTCGGGTTAATCCGGATGTTTCTTTGCATTTTGAACTGATTCAAATGTTTAGATCCTTGAATTTTTGTTAGTCTAAATTACTACTTACTCCTTCTGATTTGTTGAAATTAACTATTTAGTCCCACCTTTTAAAAAATACAGTAATAATTCTTATGGTATGGTTTGCTTCCAGCGGAGTAATAAAAGTCCAAGCAAACTTGATATTGTGAAACATAATTGGTAATGTGGAATTTTGTTAACTTTAAAATTTTTATTTAATTTATTAAAATTAAATCATAAAATTTTTTATTTTCTTTATTCAATAAATTAATAATCGTATAATAAACTTATTTCATTAATAAAAATTATTTATTTTCTTTCTTTTGTAATAATTAATAATCCAAATAATAAATTTTTTATAATAATAACAGAACACTAATTAGCTTTTTTAATAATTTATATTACCCTATAAATTGATGTAACATTTTGTTATTTTATAATTTAATTATCCTCTATTTATAAAAAAAAAAATCTTAATCTCTTTTGAGTATTATGTATATGAGTACTACATATACTAAATTTATCGTACAAATTCTTATTTTCTTTTTTATGTTTAATATATTTTTAATTAGTGATAAAAATTAATACCTTGAGGAAAAGATACTTATGATTAACGATTTATGAAGTTTCTTTCTTTTTTCATTCAGGTAATTTTATGGTTTGACTAATTGTTTTAACATAAAGCAATATTTGTGTTCATTGTTTTTAGTTCAGCGAAGAAGGTGAGTTTATTATTTTTCATTTGTTAGTTTAGAGTCCTTTTATCATTTTTAAATTTATAAAAAAAGCTCGATTAATAGTTTTTATTATCGTAGTCGAAGAATAAAAAAAAGGGTAAATGACAAATTTTTTTTTTTTGTCATATTAACTTATTTATATTTTTCAATCAAATTTAATTCGTGTCAATTATTTAGAAATATTAACCTGCACAACGTGCAAGCATATGACTAATTCGGATATAATGACTAAATTATTGGACGCTTTTATACCATAGAGCACAATTACGTTTTTTTTTTTTTTTTTTTAAAGCATTAACTGAGTAGTTGATTTCACCACAAATTAAATAAATAATTTTCATAAATGTTAAAAATCAAACTAGTCACGTGCTCTCGCATGTTATATAAGATGTACAACTTTATTATTATTAATTTTCTTCGACGTGCACTGCACATCATTTGTACTTATTAATTTTTACTCGTTACAAGTAATGTAATTTAATTTACGTATATAATTTTCTATTAATTTTGTTATAAATTATAATATTACTGGTAGTTTATATTACTTAGATCTAGGAGCATTCAAAAAAAGAAGAAAGAACATTTAATTTATGTATATAATTTTCTATTAATTTTGTTAAAAATTATAATTTTACAAGTAGTTTATATTACTTTACATCTAAGAGCATTCAAAAGAAGAAGAAAGAACATTTATGAAATAACAAAATAAAAATAAGAGTGCAGGATCAGATGGAACTTCTTTGTATGACCCTTTAGTTCATTTGGAGGTCACGAAACCTCTGGATATTCCAACATCTCAAGCTTTCTGAATCTGTAACCAGTACCGTTGCTGCTAATTTTTGGTTGGAATAAGTCCAGATGCAGGTCGTCTCAGGTTCTGCGGCCTATTGCAATATGGCATCCTCTGTTGGCAATAATATGAATTACTGGAGTAATATTACAAGGAAGACACACTCACAACTCACTTTATTTTTTTATAATCTCACACACGAAATGATAGAAAACTAAACTTGTCTACAGCTAATTAAAAGTCATGGACGGTGGATGCATGGTCAAAGATGGTTCCTAAGTGAGTAAAGTCTTGGTTGGTGAAAGCATAATCAATGGACGGTGTCTAAATGGGACTATTGATGGAAGGCTTGGACGGTGCCTAACTTGGACTATTGTTGGAAGGCTACCAAAGTGGATTCAAGACACCAATGTAAAGTCTTGGTTGGTGAAAGCATAATCAATGGACGGTGCCTAATTTGGACTATTGTTGGAAGGCTTGGACGGTGCCTAACTTGGACTATTGTTGGAAGGCTACCAAAGTGGATTCAAGACACCAATGTAAAATTAGGCACCGTCCAAGCCTTCCAACAATAGTCCAAGTTAGGCACCGTCCATTGATTATGCTTTCACCAACCAAGACTTTACTCACTTAGGAACCATCTTTGACCATGCATTCACCGTCCATGACTTTTAATTAGTTGTAGACAAGTTTAGTTTTCTATCATCCTCCTCCTCAAGGCTACGTCAAAATCAACACCTGATGCGGCTCTTGTAGTGTCTGATGAATCCCATCTGGGTATGATTATTCGGGATTCTGCTGGTTCGATCCTTGATTTAGCTCAACAGCTTGTCAAGTCCTCCATGTCTGTTGCTGAAGCAGAGATTGAAGCTGCATCCATGGCTATTCATTGTGCACTCCAGCATGGTTTTCTGAAGGTTCACTTGGAGCTGGACTCGCCAGGTTGTAGTTTCGCTTTTGTAGCCTGGTAAGCTTCCTCCTCTATCAGACCTTAGCACGCGTGTTTTTATCCTTCAAGAGAGTCTTCAACAACTCCAAGAGGTGTCCATTTCCATTTTTATAGAGAAGGCAACTCAGTTGCCCATAGCTTAGCTAAGCTTGCTCTTGATTTGCAAGATTTTAATATGGTTTGGATGGTGAATGTACCTCCTACCATCAACTCTTTACATTTAGCTTCATTGAACGTATCACACTTTGAACAAAAATAACAATTTTTCTTAAAAATGAGAAATAACTTAACTTATTACATTTTGAATTTTTTTTAGTATGGGGAATTCAAACATGTATCCATTATTAGATCGTATATGCACTTACCACTGAGCTATACATGGATGTGCTACATTTTAAATTTATATTATAAATAGATAGCAATTATTACAATTAATATCTATGAGCATAGTTTATAATTTTGGTTTTTTTTTTTTTTACTTTTTATGAAAGTCTATGAGCATTTAGATTTAAATATGAAATTAATATGATCAATCAAAATTAAATTATCTTTATTTTTAATTAATAAAATTAAAATCTTTAATGATATTTTTATCGATCCATAAATTTAGTAGGAGCATTTTTGTGATTTCAATATTCTCCTTCCCGTTAGTACTTTAATTTGTATATATTGTAGATTATAGATTATTATTTATCTTTAGGAATTTTATTAACATCATATATGACCTTGCTATTTATTTTCTTATTTACATTATTTCAAAATTTTGAGATATGAACTTTAATTCATAGTTCTAAAAACCGAACTAGACCGGTTGGACCAGTTTACTGAGAATCGAACTGTGATCCTATCCAAGTTGGATAATAAAATTAAAAATTTTAAAAAATCGGCATAAATTAATAAAAACCGGATGAAAACGGCTAAAAACCGATGTTCTGGGTTTTTTCAAAATGTGAATCTTTTAAAAATCTTGGCCTCTTTAAAAATTGTGCCCACTAATTTTAAATTTTTGGGTCTCTTGATTTATAAGTCCTAAGTCATAATATGTTAATCAAAATAATTAAATTGCTAATTTTTAAAGCCAAATAAAAAAATAATATCTATAATATATATAAAAGTACGAATAAGGGGAATATTGGGTTTTTAAAATGCTCCTGCTAAGTTTATGAATTGACAAAAATATCATTACTAATCATATTCTAATTAGAATGATATCAATTTATTATTTTTTATGATATTAATATTATAAATGTAATCTCATTCTAATTAGGAATTTGTCCTATCATACCACTATATATGTGTTTAGTTTTAATTGATTTTGGCCATCAAGAATTCGTTGTTTTTTACTATCAAAAATTTGTTGCTTTTGACTATCAAGAATTGTTAGATCAAGCTTTTGCTAATTTGAAATTGTTGAGTTTGCAATTATTTCTTGTAGTAAATATAACATTAACTCTCTTTCTATTTACAAATCAATAGCATAATTTTTATTTATAGTTCTTATAATTTAGATTTATAGATTGACTGTAATTATTTAGTAATCATGAATAATTATAAACTTATAAATTTTCCCTCATGAATAACATTATTATGAAATATTTTAAAGAGATGAACTCTTTAATTAGAAAATTTTTAATTTTATTTATCGATTAAAATTATATAATAATTTTTAATTAGATTAATTATATTAGTTTCCTTACTCATATTATTTTTATTAATTAATAAATTTTATTTCATTATTTTTCCATTGCTAAGAGTTGACAAAGGCTTCCACAACGTGTTGGCACTGGAATTTTTGTCCATCTCTAAAATTATAACATAAATTGATTTTTTCTTCCATACCTAACGTGTTCTACAAATGGATTAGCAACGGAATTTTTATCCGTTGCTAAAGTTATAACCAAACTGCATATCACATCTCGGCCACATCCTTTATATACTTGCACTTCCTTTTCTCTTTTCTTCCTCCCTTTTATTTTAATTTTATTAATAAAAATTACAATTTTATTTGAATTGTAAGATTAATATTTGTTAAGATAACATCTTTTATTTTTTATTTTTTTGTTTCAAGTACTTCAATGGAAGGAAAATAGCCATGGAAATTTCAATATTCCAATTATAATATAATAAATTATAATTTTTTTGCATGTATAGAAATTTCAAATTATATTATATATATATAAAAGTGCGAATGAGGGGGAACATTGGGTTCGTAAAATATCCCTGCAGACTTTTAATTTTATTAGTTGATTGAAAAATAATTTAGTCTTATTATAATTAGAAAACTCTTAATTTTATTCGTATTTTATTAGTTGATCAATTAAAAATATCATAAAAATAATTTAGTCGTATTCTAATATGGAAATTTTTGAAATTTTTATACATATAAAAATACTATGATTTAATATCTTATAACTAAATATATTATAATATAAGATGTTAAATTTATTAATCCCTTATTGTTAGCTCTTTTTGTTAATATTATAAATTTAATCTCATTCTAATTAGGAATTTGACATTAATTCTATTCTAATTATGATATCAATTTATTATTTTTATTATATTAATATTATAAATTTAATCTCACGCTAATTAGGAATTTGGCCTGTAATACTATTTTAATTAAGATTTTGTTCTATCATACTACTATATATACATTTGGTTTTAATTGTTTTTGAGTTTTAACTATCAAGAATTTGTTACTCTTGACCATCACGAATTTATTGCTTTTGACTATCAATAATTATTACATCAAACTTTTGTAATTTGAAATTATTGAGTTTGCAATTATGTCTTGTTCTTGCGGCAAGTATAATCTTAACTTCCTCTATATGTTTTATTAATATTAAACCAAATATATATTAAAAATCGTAACTGAAAAATTATATTCAATTTTAATTAGGAGTGAAAATCCTATTGTATAAGTTTTTATTGAATCCAATATTAGATCAATTTATAGTTTTATTGCAAAATGACTTAATTATTTTATATTAAAAATCTAAAAATAGTTAAATTTATAAATTATAAATTAAAATTATTTTATTTTCCTCGTATTTACTTTTGTTTGCTTTGTTAATATTGTTAGCTGCTTTTTTGTCTTATCATTCTCTTGAATGTATTAATTACTTTATTTGTAATCTGCTAATTAAATTTCTTGATCAATTTTTATTTAGTGTAAATTTGTTAATTTTTTAAAAGAATTTATTTAAATCATGATTGTCATTTTTTAATAATTAACGCTCCTTTGATTGTTGCATATTTTTAAGTTGTTGCATATTTTAGGTTAAAAATTTATTATACTTTGATTTTAATGTTACATCTATTATTATGATAATAAAAGTTAAATATTTAAATTATAACTCAATTGAAATTTAATCTATCACATAACTATATTTTCTTTGGTTACTATTAAGAATTTTTTTCCTTTTATTTTCAATAATTTATTGAGGACTCTCTATTATTAAGAGTTTCTTTGTTATTGTTATATCAAAAACTTCTCACTTTATTATTATTAATGGCTGAGGTATTACTTTTAATTTTTAATTTTGTTTTTTATTTTGGTATACTATCACAAAAAAAATTTTGAATTTGATTACAAATAATGTATTTATTTTTATATATGGCGAGATCAAATTGTTATTTATTTTTAAATTTTGTAACTATTCCATTCTATCAAAATATTTATTGTAAAAAATTATTAAAATTTTTCATCAAATAATTAAAACTATGTATGATAGTGGTTTGCACCTATTTTTATATATGTAATAATTATAACTAAGTTTTTGTATTGTCTTGTAAGAATTAATAAAAAATATATAAAAAAATAAATTATAAATAATTATTCTAACGAGTAATAATGAAACAATCCGAAAATTTAATTTCATAGAATTTTCATTTAAAAATAAAATTTTTATTTCAACCAATAAGATTACACCAGCTAGTGTTTTATTATTGCTAAACTAGACCCGTAAACCAATTTGATTTTTTAGAAAACCAAGCTAATTGAGCCAAATCATAGAATTAGACCAAACCGGTTCGAATCGAACCGGAATGGTCTAGAAGCCCAAGATTTTTCTTTCTTTTCTTTTTTCTTTTTTTTTTTTTTTCTTTCCCCTTCTCCTTCCTTGCGCAAGTGCCAGCGCGCGACCTCGCTGCCTCTCCTCTCTGGTTTTCCGACCACCAGAACCAGTGCCTCCTCGCCGTCGACTCCTCGCCGCAGCAGCCCGCCTTCCTTCCCTTCTCTCCGTTTCCGTTTCTGGTGAGCGCAAGAGTCACAGCGAAGCTGGGGACCTTAGCGCGATCGAGACAGTCGCGTCTCCGTCCTTCCCTCCGAGCAACTCCGACTATACTCTCCGGCGAGGTAAGTTGATTGTCCTCCCATTTCACTCCTTTAGAAATCATTTTGCATAGATTAGGCGATTTAACGCAGGAATTGATCAAAATGGGACTTAGGGATTTAAGAAATAAAAATTGGGATTTTGTTAGATATTGACATAAATTGCAGTAGTTGGCTATAGAACTGAGTTCTATATGAAATTTGCTGCGTCTTGGCGTAAGAATTGCAAGATTTAGGAACCAAGGTACCTCCGGCCACCATAGACGGCGGCGACAGCGGTGGATTCGGTGACTAGAATTCCTCATAGGCAGTATATACCAATTTTTACATAGAATCTAGTTTTGCAATTAGTTTTGCACTTTGATATTGTATAGTGTTCGAATCATTAGACGACAGAAATCGAAAATTAGTCTTCTAAGCCGTAAATATCACAGAAAGTTAAATTAAGGAGGGGTTGGTAGAAATGCAGTAACTAAGTTATTGGGTATTCTAATCACATGAATAAATTGGTTGTTAGCTTATTTTGTTAGCATGACTTGAGATTAAATCGAAGTTATACTTGGCTTATTAAAAGAAAATCTAGGATTTAGTGTTGTAAATAATTGGTTATAGGTCCTGAAATATAAATAGGTGCAGTCAAACAAACCATTTATTTGATTGTGATTAAATTTGAAGGGTGAAAATCAATGATGGGTAGGCATATAAATAAGACTTATTGATTCAATTTAAGAAATTATTTTGTTTTTACTTATTAAGTAATTCATAGTAAATTATGGATTCAAGATATTGATTTTATAATTACTGTATAACGAAGAATGGTGGGTTGATAATGATAGGAGGATGGGGATTTTATTTAAAGTTCTTTGCCTGGTGGATGGGCTGCCGATCGTTCTACGGTAATTTAAACTAGATGTTGAGTATGATTAAGGAGAGATGTTGTCGGGTGTTCGACGGAATATTTAAAAGCTAATAGGCCAAGTGTATTATTAGAAATCATTAGTTGACTAATAGAGTTATAATAGGATACGAGTTACTATTGATTAAATTTATGGGTGCAAATAAGTGTAGTACAAAAACTTAGTAAATGCTAATAATTATACTAAGATAAGATGAATAAATATTCTACTAATAAATCAAATAGATTATAAGTTAGAATTCAAACATTGATCGAGAAATCTTAAACACATAACTTCAACTGGGAAAATACGACAATTGCATTTAAGATAGTATACCATTTGTTTGAACTATAGGATAGTTTATAAGCTGGTCTTTAAAAGATTTCGATATTATTTCAGCAAGTAGCATTGTAACTAGAACATAAAATTGTAATATCTGTAATTGTGTTCTTATATGTATATAGATATATAAAAGATTTCATTTATTTGTCAATTAGCTAAAGAAGCTGATTATATTTATGTGAAGCAAAGAATGTTCAGTAATATTATAGGAACACGTTTGAAGATTATTATAAGTTGTGAATTAATAGTTGAATGTTGACATTATTATTTGGATGGAGGAAGGGAAATTTAACTGTTTGATCGCCCGACGGATGGGCTGTGTGCATTGAATGATTAATATATATATTATTGTGATATTTGAGTAGGTAAATAGCCCAATTTTTAGGGGAGGTGCTGCCGAAATTTCGATAGAACTTAGACTAGTCTTAGTTAACAATATAAAGTAATAGGTTTATTTAGAATAATTCTATAACTTAATACATAGTAAATAAAGTATTCTAATTATTTTACTATCATCTATTTACTTAATTATTCAATTACTTATTTATTTTCATTGTTATTGTTTATTTTCATTATTATTATTTATTCTATCATTGTTGTTTATTGTTAATATTATTTATTTATTTGCATTTGAGTATGAATGTCTAATTGTGTATTGCATTCCGATGTTTAACTTTGCAATATTTCTGCAATTAATTGCAATGCTTGATTAGTTGTGATGTGACAATGCCTTGCTTTGTTTGTGTGGAATTGGGATGAAGTGGGTCACCATGGGTTTGTGAGACTGTTTCTGTTATACGGATCCTGATTCTGATTCTGTTATATCCTGATTCTGTTATATGGATCCTGATTCTGTTTCTGTTAGCCGGGTAAATGGGAGATCGGCGCCCCCGTGTGCACCTACCGTTACCGTTATTGTTAACCACAGGCTGGCTTCTTTATTGGGCGCACCGGATAATCTAGATTTGATCGCAGCCCGCAGGGTGGCCTCCTGTTGTGAGCGCCTGATGATCTAGATTTGATGGAGACGACCGGGTTGCCTCCTGTTGGTATGGAAAAGAAAAGAGAGAATGGAAAAATAATGAGAGGGCTGGTCAAGTGAGGATTAGACCGGTCGGCCAGTATGGGGGATCGGCTCCCTGGTGCACATGTGAGAGGATGAGCCATGTGGGAGGACGGCTCATCGGGGGTTCGGTGACTCCACTGACTAATTTCCACGTGATGTGATTATATGAAGATGTTAATAATTGTGAGTGCTGGTGATATGCCATTTGTGTGACTGGCTGTGTGAGCATATACCTAGTCGGATGACTAGGTTGATATATTTATACAATTGTGTGAATGCGTGTGTTGTGCAATAATTATTATTCATTAATAAACTCACATCTCTTTTGTTCAAATCTTTCAGGAAGTAGCATTTTCTAAATCCCAGCTATAACTCTGCTCTTCGCCGTTAAAAAAGAAATTCGCTAATTTTAGTATTGATCAATTAAATAGATAAATGTCCGAAGACTTATATGTATACATCCGTCAGTAAACTCCGCAGTTATAGAACTTGTATACTTTTAAGTTGTGTATTATTATAGATGGAATAATTCTGTGAGCCTGTATTATAACTATAGTGTATTGTAAGCAGGGGAATTTGTAAATGTTTAAAATTTTATTGAGATAGCAAATTTGTAGTGTTTCAGGCTTACTACGGGCCTCGGGGGCCTTAAGCTTACCTGGGCCCTAGTGCCGGTCCGGTCCATGGAAATGGGTCGTGACAAATAACGTACGAAATAACTTACATCATGTTGATCACTAGTTATATTAAAAGAAACAAAGAGTATATGTGAAATATCCCGAATTTTTATTTTCAAAACTTTGGGATTTTTATTAAATCAAAAATCCGAATTTTTGATAGTATGGGTTGGTAGGATCGAGCAATTCTAATTTGAGCCCAAAGTTTTACGAGTTGGGCCCAAGCCCAAATAAAATGTCGAAAATTTTGAATCGTAAACAAATAGAAACCCCGTAATTTAACCTATTATGGATATATAAAAATTTATTATCCTAAAATCAAATACTATTATTATTGTTATTATTGAGTAAATTGAGGAAATGTTCTAGAACCTAACTAAAAGAATCAAAATAAATCAAATCGGATTAGAAAACCAAGCAAATCGAGCCGAATTATTGAATTAGACCAAACCGGTTCGAATCGAACCGGAATGGTCTAGAAGCCAAGATATTTCTTTCTTTTCTTTTCTTTTTCTTTTTTTTCTTTTCTTTTTCTTTTCCTTTCTTCTTCCTGGCGCCAGCGCAGCGCGCAACATCCTCCTCCCCCTTCCTCCCTGTTTCCGGCCACCAGGGCCGATCGACCTCATCTCCCCGCCGTCGCCTCCTCACCTTGCGTCTCCGGCCTCTCCTTTCCTCTCTTCTTTCGTTTCTGGTGAACGCAGTGTCGCAGGAGGAGCTGTGACTTTGCCTCGATCGGGAAGTCGCGTCGCAGCCTTCTCCTCGATTTTCCGGCGACACCAGCCCATAGCCGGCCAATCACCTCGTCTCCAGCACCCCTCGAACGCTGTTGCTCCACCTCTGGTGACTGGTAGCTCGCGATTCAGTGAGAAAGAGGAAGGACAACGAGCTACACTTCATTTTGCCGATCGGTAGCCTTCTTCAACGCTTCTCGTTCCATTTTCTAGGGAGCCCAGCCAAGGACCGGCCGGACTACGTTCTCTCCGCGTCTCTAGCGTGCCTCCGGCCACCTTTCCTTGATTGGTGCCTTGTTGCTACTGCCGGTCATTTCAACCGGAAAATTTCAAGTTCCAGCCCGTTTTGCAACTAGGTAAACCATATTATGAACCTCTTCATTTTAATTCATGAGTTCTTTGATCTTAGTTGAAGGATTTGAGATATATAAATGAGCTATTGTAGAAAATTTAAATATTCAGCTGCTATTTATATCAATATGATTAGGAAATTCAATTTGTACTCTTTAAATAGGTATATAAACTAAATCCTATATAGAAATGGTTAGATTTTTTTTGCTTCTATTATAGATATTTGTGAAGAATTAAAGATTCCTTATATTGGCAGTAGCTATTTAGCCTGGCTGCCTTGCATTCTCGCATGGCTTGCAGTGTGGGGCGTAACAATTAGCTTGAGATTTAGGTAAGTAATGAAGGTAATGTATACTATATGCTAAACTTTTGATGGGAAGTTTTGATCTTTACCTTCTAATTGATATATAACCTGAAATCTTGTATAGAAATAGGTAGATTATTTGCTTAAACTACAAATGTTTGCAAAGAAATCAAGGATCTCTTAACTATGGTAGCAATTAACTTAATTATTTATAGAGTTCTATTTTTTTTAGAAGGAATGGCATTGAACAAAATGATTATGTTGAGAAATGAATTGATTACTATGTAAAACATGAATTTTGGTGGAGAAACTTAAAGGCAGCAACTATATTGTTCATCTTGATGAGTTTGATAACGATGAGATTAGAAACGGTATATTACAATGAATTCTTTGTTATTTAAATGAATTTGCTAGTAAATGAGTTTAAGCTGGAATTTAGGATTTTTATGTAATGGCGGTTGTTGCGAGGTTAGCTCTTATGAGTATCGGCTAATTGAAAGCAAGAATGGTTGTGTTTGATTTCCTTAAGATGATACGGATTTATTGGGTATATCTTTATTTAAAGTGAAGTTCAATCTAAGAACATTTAAATTAAACTTCAGAAATTTGATGTCCTTTGCAATAATTTGAAGAAAGGAAGATATGTACATAATTCCTACTTGACTCATGAAGCATATTTAAATAAATTTGTGTAAGGTAATCAATTAAAGAATATTAAGTAAGAATTAATTGTGGAATGTAATATTGCTATTTGAGGACGGGTATGTGATTGGTTGATTGCCCGATGGATGGGCTGTATGATTGATAATTGCTAAGTATATTAAATGGTGATGTTTAAACAGGTAGATAGTCAAATTTTTAGGGGAGGTGCTGCCGAAATTTCGATAAAACTTAGATTAACTTTAATTAACAACATAATTAATAAGTTTAGTTAGATTAGTTCTATAACTTGGTACATAATAAATATAGTGCTCTGATTATTTATTATCTTTATTACTCATTTAATGATTTACATATTTATTTATTTCCATTATTATTGTTACTATTGTTATTTATTTTGTCATTGTTGTTTATTGTTAATACTATTTATTTATTTAGTTATTTGCATTGCATTATGATGTTTAATTGATTAATATGCTTGCATTTAATTGCAATACTTGATTAATTGTGTTGTGATATTGCTGTGCTTTGTTTGTGTGAAATTAGAATGAAGTGGGTCACCATGGGTTTGTGAGACCGTTACCGTTATGTGGATCCTGATTACCGTTACCGTTATATATACCGTTACCGTTACATGGATCCATTACAGTTAGCCGGGTAAATGGGAGATCGGCGCCCCCGTGTGCACCTACCGTTACCGTTACCGTTAACCACAGGTTGGCTTCTCGTCGTTGCGCACCGGACAGTCTAGATTTGATCGCTGCCTGCAGGGTGGCCTCCTGTTGTGAGCGCCTGATGATCTAGATTTGATGGAGACGACCGGGTTGCCTCCTGTTGGTATGAAAAAGAAAAGAGAGGATAGAAAAACAATGAGAGGGCTGGTCAAGTGAGGATTAGACCGGTCGGCCAGTATGGGGGATTGGCTCCCTGGTGCACATGTAAGAGGATGAGCCATGTGGGAGGACGGCTCATCGGGGTTTCGGTGACTCCACTGACTAATTTCCACGTGATGTGATTAATTGAAGGTGATATTGTTTGTGAGTGCCGGTGACATGCCATTTTGTGTGACTGGCTGCGTGAGCATATACTAGTCGGATGACTAGATTGATATATATATATATATATATATATATATATATATATATATATATATATATATATTTATACATTTGTGTGAATGTGTGTGTTGTGCAATAATGTTACTCCTTAGAAAGCTCACATATCTTGTTTCATTTTCCAGGACGAAAGTTTCTCTTTAATTCGACTAAGCTATGTTCCTTCGTCGCAGAGTTAGAAAGAAAATTTTACTAGATCAATAAATATTTTGCTATGTATCTAGATGTATAAAAATCTATGTATGTCTATTAGTTAGTGACTCCGCAGTTGTAGAAACTGTATACAATTAGTCGTGTATTAACATAAACAATATAATTATATTGAGCTGGTAAAGTTTTAGTGTTTCAGGCTTACTACGGGCCTCGGGGGCCTTAAGCTTACCTGGGGCCTAATGCCGGTCCGACCCACGGAAATGGGTCGTGACAATATGCAATAAAAGTTCTTACGCAATAATAAAAGGAAAGGACAAAACAAAGTAATTTGATTTTTTTTTTTTGAAAGAAAGAAAAAGGAAAAAAGAAAGTTCAACTTGCTGAAATTGTTAAGAATATCATACCATATTAATTTCTAATTTAATTTTCTTAGAAAATTAATTTCTCTTTAGTTATTTGAAAGAAATTCTGAAGAAAACACATGAACTGCAATATTTATTTAATTTTTTCTTTACCGATAAAGAATCAAATAATGAAAAAAAGAGAATTAATTAATTAATTAATTAGTATGAAAATGCAAATTTCCTGTTCTGATATGATTTGAGAAGAAACACAGAACAAATTTCAAACTCAATTTTGATTTGATATTTAAAAATAAAAAAGAAAGAATAAGGAAAGAAGAGAGGTGAAACTTGCTCAAGTTTTTTAAGAATTCCAAATATTTTATTATCTTCCTTTTGTGGAAAATCCCTAAGCAATAGTTATAGTCATTCACGGAGCTAGGAGTTCTAGGGATGGGTCCCGCCCTCTAAAAAAATTTTTTTAAAAAAATCTTATAAAATATTAAAAATTTTTTATTTTGTCTTTCTTCCACTAATTTTAATTTCTTGTTCCGTTGTTTTTAGGCCTTCGTAAATCTCTGTATAATGTGTCCAAATGGTCAGAGTTAAATCACCATGCTCAATGTCTTTCTTCTTTACATTTTCTTAGTCATCTGTCTCTTTCTTCTTTTTTTTTTCTGTGTAAACTACCGCCTCATTATCAGAAGCGTCTGATGTAATTCGAAGTTATCTCCCCGCGCTGCATTGCCGAGCCACATCCCATGGATAATCTCTCTTTCTTTTACATTTGTCAAGCTTTACAATTAAAACTGGCTATCGTACGTAAATAAAGAAAAGGGAGGTGGAATAAAATATTGTGATGTCAAATCAATCCAAAAAAGAAGAGAACCAGAGATACCTCAAAGAAGGCAATGACTCCTACTTCTGCTTGTGCAGATGATCAAAACCAAACTTTCGATTTGGTTTGCTGGAGGTGCTCGATATAAATGGTTGAAGGCTCTCCTGAATTAGAATTGAGATGCTTTGAGAATTGTTCAATTGGTTGAAACCACTCCCATCGATCCAAACTTAATTGCTTCTCTTGTATTTACTATTTTCAGTTATATGTCATTGCAAACCTAATTGCTTTATTTTACTAGCTGTTATTGACCTAAGTCTCAATTTCGGGTGATAAGAGTTATTATTGATTTGTTATACTAATTGGTTCAGTTCTAATCTTTTTTTATTGTAATAGTTTTTATCAATTTGTCTAAGAGCTTGTCAAGTTCTTTCAATAACAATGCTCCAACAATGAGATTTTTTATCAATTTGTCGCAAGAATTCAACAATAAGAATTTTTATTCATTTGTTACAGGACTTCAACAATAAGAATTCTTATCAATTTGTTGCAAGAGTTTATCGGTTTTTAATTTTTACCAATTTGTCAAAAGTTATATAATAAGAATTTTTATCAATTTGTCGCAAGAGTTTGTCTGTCTTGAATTCTTACCAATTTGTTGCAAGAGTTATACAATAAGAATCTTCTTACCAATTTGTCTCAAGAGTTTGTCAATTTCGAAAATCTTTCTATCCACACAGTGTAATCCACAGTTTATTGGATTGCCAAATGAATAAAAAATAATAACATTCAAATTGATTATTTATCCATTTTTATTTTATTTTTCAATTAAAAATTTTATTTATTTTTTCATGTCGAGTAATCCTATGCCAATGTCACGGAATAGCAATCTCGGTTATATTTAGCTAAAATGAGCCCGAATTGAAAAATCTGAAAATATCAATCACCCAGAAGAAATTGTAACAATGAGAGCCAATCATTCACCACCGTGTAAGATTGCTCCTTCACGCTCCTGTGTAAAACCAACGGCGAACCATTTTCATATTTTTCTATTTTATTTTATTTTTATTTGTAGGAACAAAATAGTGAGGAATGGGTACCACAGCCACAGCTCTCATCCCCCATTTGCAGCTCCATGGCTGCTTCTATCGGTGCTTTGATTCTATTAAAAACCACCAACAGCAACCAGCTTCTTTGCAATTCAACAATAATTCTTCTTCTTCTTCTTTGAGGAGAGGGAGATTGAGATTCGATGGTTCGCCTAACACGAGAAGTTTCAGTAAAGTCGTTTGTTTCGCTGCTGTTGATGATGATATTGGCGAGAAGCAGTTGGATTCACCTACTACTAGCTCCGCTCTTGAGGATAGGGCTGGTAAGAACATATAATTAGTTTCAATTATATGAACTCGCTCTTCCTTTTTTCGTTGTGAATTGGAATTTTTAGCTAATTCTTTTTTATTTGATTGATTTATAATGAAAATATGTTTATGAACACTATTTTCGTGTACCCATTAGTGTTAAGAATTATATTTAACTGCTTTGATGAAAAGAAGAGTGTATTTCAGCTGTGGTTAACATAGTGAGCAATGAAATTGAAGGATCATGCTTGGTTGTATTCTTGTTTAATGACAACCTGATTGTTTGTAAATTATGTTTGATTTAAACATACATTATGAATGATCAGAACTCAAACATGTTTATCTAAAGTTCAAATTTTTACAAGAAACTATATGTGCAACTTTCTACAATCTGCAATTTCTGTAAAGACCTAAATTTGTATATGTTTATGATAGAAACATTCTATATCTATAGCTGTGTAATAGCTCTTAGTCTCATCTATGTCTTGACCAGTGTTATTAGAATCTTATGATAAACTATTCAAATTTTACGATTCAATTCAATTTTCATGCAAAATGACACATCTTATATATACATTTGCAGGTACAAATATGTACATGAATGTATATATTTTATTTTTAATTAATTTTGAAAAGTTACATTGAATCTTACAATTCGATTCGATTCTTGATTCTCGATTCTAAAAAAGAATTCTGATTCTGGAATCGAATCTCAATTTGACAACTATGGTCTTGATCATTGTATTTGAATTTATACATGTTCAAATAAGTACTGGTATCAATTTCCTTTTTTATGAACATTACAGATATGCTTGACAGCTCACAAGAAAACTTTGGTCAAGATACTGAAGGAAGTGCAATCTATAATTTCCTGTATCCAAGTAAAGAGCTCCTTCCAGATGATAAAGAAATGAGTATATTCGATCATCTTGAAGAGCTGCGCCAGAGGATATTTGTGTCAGTTTTGGCTGTTGGAGGTGCTATCTTGGGATGCTTCGCATTTTCGAAGGAACTTATTATGCTTCTTGAAGCTCCTGTTAAAGTACAGGGTGTACGATTTCTGCAACTAGCTCCTGGGGAGTTTTTCTTTACTACTTTAAAGGTTAGATGGAACAATAAACTTTTCCTGCTTTAAGGATTGTGCATGTTGTTTTGTCAGTTGCAATTATCTAAAATCGCCAGCCCAAACTAAAAAAGGCAAAAAGAAAAGAGGGGAATTGGTTTTCATATCAGACAAAATGAGGAAATAGTGCTGCATTGTTCGGCCAAATTTGCAGCTTGTATTTTCTTCATGAGGCATCTAGATCTGTGTCATGATTTTTGTCTGGACATTGTTGTAGGTATGCCTTGTTCTGAATTTGAAGGGATGAAATCACAAAGATTTATATTTTTCATAATAATGAAATATGGATTGTTTTGCTTCTTTTGCTCGTTTTCTGCTGCTTCAATTGAATTTTGCCTTCCTATTTGTAATGGCTTTTGCTAATGGAATATAAATTCCTCGTAATGGAATCAACCCCAATTTTTTAGATCTGGTACCAACTCGCAGGAATTTGTGGAAAATAAAGACAGTGCTTGCTGTTGTCGACCTCAGTTGCATATTTTGGCTATTGTCTATTGGTCTTATTCTCTAACACTGATGTTTTAAGGGGATAACCTAACAGTAATATTTGGAATCTCCATCACAAGGCCACAAGTCCAATAATTGCTTTGTTGAGTTGGGGGAGTGCAGATGGAGGTTAGGGGGATAGATAGCTGCACTTGCTGTTTATTTAATTTGATGAATGGAAAAAAGTGTGATCTGTTGACAATAGAAGTCGTAGACAACATTTAAGTTAGAATTTCTCTGAATTCTTAAATGTCTCTCTCTCTGTCTCTCTCTCTCTCTCGTGTGTATATATATCGGCTGATAAACAAGATCATGCATCTATGCTACCCCCTGACCTTGTTTTTCTTTATTTTGGTTGGTAGTAAAGTTTTGCTACCACTGGGGCTGTAACCCTAGTGCAAACGAAGTATGCAAGATTCTATCAAAAAAATATAGAAGAAAGATGGAAAACAAATGGTAATGGATCACGTAATGCTTATGTGAGAAAATGATAATGAGTTGCCATGGTCAATTGTTGAGGGGCCAAACTTTCTACAATTACCCTTGCATATTATGATGTTGATATGGTGATGCCTTGATAAGGCATTTATATAGGTTAGAAACTTTGTGATATTTGTGGATCACTTTGTTGTTTTTCCCTTATACAAAATTAGAAAGAATAAATTCTAGTTGCCCCTCCCACTCCCGTTTTGCATTCTAGATTCCCTGCTGGAGCAGCTGGACAGTGAGAAAAGAACTATAAAGCTTTTGAGAGAGAAGGATGTCTATTGGCAATTTGAAATTGAATTCTATTAGGTTTTATTTGCTTAAATGGTTGCAAACCCTACATTCACTAAAGAGATGATCTTGGATAGGGTTCCGATCAGATTTTGTGACATCCATATCCCCTTCGCCAACAAAAATTAATATCTGTTGGATACCCCTTCCCTGCTAAGTTGGATTGGATACGGGTTCAGATGGGGTTGTGTTAATATATATATATATATATATATATATATATATATATATATATATATATGTAATCACTGAAAAGAGCTTTCTTCTAGAAAAAAAACATCAAGAAGATATCCAATTTTTTTTAAAGAATTTCGTTTTGGTCGAAACTTACCCGAGAAGGAAATTTCGCTACCTTAGGATCGTTGTAGTTACGGCCATTGTTAATCGAGACTTCTTATCAGGTTACCAACTTCTTTGGCCTTTTAGCACTAGCTAGCCATCAGCCCCCGTACATGAAAACTAAGCGGATTGGGTTCATTTAGGTTCTGATCAGATTTGCATATATGCCTACCCATCCATCTTTAAACGGATCAGATTTTACTAGCTCCATTTGGGTGCGATACTTGGCGGAGCGGGTGAAATGAGGATCCTTCAGTCTATTGTGGTTTTTGTGTTATCAGTCATCTTGACATTCTTATCTTTTACCAGCATTCTTTGATCCATTATCAAAAAGAATTTCGACAACTGTAGCATCCATTGTATCTGAGTTCCATTCCGTCATCCTCTTGAAGTCAAAATTTGTTCAGTTTTAATTTAGATATCGAGTAAGCTATTGCTGATACTGATAGGAACAATTTTTTGGTGCCCCGCAGGTATCAGGATACTGTGGACTTCTTCTGGGAAGCCCAATTATTCTGTATGAAATTATAGCCTTTGTTCTCCCAGGTTTAACAAGAGCTGAAAGAAGGTTTTTGGGGCCAATTGTTTTAGGCTCTTCTGTACTTTTTTATGCAGGCATCGCCTTCTCCTATTTGGTTTTGACTCCAGCAGCTTTGAACTTTTTCGTTAGTTATGCAGAAGGGGTTGTGGAATCATTATGGTCCATCGACCAGTACTTTGAGTTTGTGCTTGTGCTTATGTTCAGCACAGGGCTATCTTTCCAGGTAAAATTTTCTGATTTTCAACGCCTCTCTCCTGCACTTGTCTATGGGTATATATATTTAAATTACAAACAGGGAAGATTATATGCAACGTTAGCACCCTCAGTGTTTGAAACTGGTTTCATTCTCTCATTTTGTGAAATAGGATTTCATTTTAATTATTCTCTAAACAATAAAGCATGCTTTTCTTTGCTGATTTATGCATGGATTTTCTCTTATTATTTAAAAGTACTCCTATAATCCATTGATGCATTTTCAGATTCCCTTCTAGGCTTGTCTATTTTCTTCCTTTTTAAGATCACTATTTCGACAATATATGGAAAAACCATAATCTAAATGACTAAATTCTTCAGGCAAAAGCTATACATTTTGCAACTTTCTATGATGTGCTTGATAATATGATCAAACTGTCCCAATCTACAGGTTCCTGTTATACAATTCCTACTTGGACAAGTCGGTCTGGTGTCAGGAGACCAAATGTTATCAATTTGGAGATACGTGGTTGTTGGGGCAGTCGTTGCAGCTGCTGTACTAACACCGTCAACCGATCCTCTTACTCAGATGCTTCTAGCAGCACCCCTTCTAGGTCTTTATCTGGGGGGTGCATGGGTGGTCAAGCTCACGGGCCGATAATTGATATTTTTACATGTTGTAAGCTGTCAGTGCATTTAGAGGGCATGAATAGCCCCTGTATATTTGTCACACATGATATTTGGGAGTGAATTGGGTATCAAAGGGAAGGAGGATTATCTCCAGTTTGACTTGTACCAATGAGGAAGAGTTTTCCTGGTTTTGTAATGAAATGCGTTAGTACAGTGGATTAGTTTACTTAGCAGGGAAATCTTTCCAAAGCTATTGTTATGTACATTTAGCCACATTTGAAATTACCAAGGTAAAAATTTATTAATAGAATAATAACACGTTATTCGTTTGATTTGGTCTCCAGTGTATTCATTTAGCCACTTACTAATCCTTGACAACAACATTCAGCAATCTGGCATCTATATCTGCGGTATAGGAGTTGTCTAGTTCAAATTCCATTTGTTTTATTGAATTCCTCAATCCACTGCATGCCTGTGAAAAGGTTTGTGAAAAGCTTACGAAACTTTCTACCAACGCCAGTACTTCATTGATAATGCTTGATATTTTCTCCAAGGCAGCTCTTATAGCGGGAACTTCTTGTGGAGGATAAAGACAAGCTCCAAGCTCATCAATCTGTGCTCCAATTTCTTGACATAACTTCAATAACTTCTCCAAAGAATCCACAAAACTCCCATTATCATCAGGTTTTTCCTGCCTAAGTAAACCTGTGATTGTACGGATAAGTTCCTTTATGACTAGAACCGTCTCAGACACAACCAGAACTGCTGATTGAGCAACTTTCATCTCTTCAGCTGACAAGTCATTACCTAGTTCATCATCACTTGAATTATCATCATGGAGCATGCTTTCTGCTTCAGGAGAAGTACCATCAGAAGCTTTGTCTCTCAGATTGAATGAAGCTGGCTTGAGTTCTTTCATCTCACGAATAACATCCTTCACTGAAACAGCAACTTGTGTCATTGCTCGTCCAATTGCTGTGATATTTGAGGCTGGAGTCTTCTTAAGAGCAGAACATGCTTCCCATACTGCACCAACCAACTGGGGGACTACAAGTTTTAAGTCCTTGTCGCGAGACCCTGCAGGTTTTAATTTTGGGGGAAAGTAAATAAAGAAAAATCAAATTAGATTGATGGGCAAGGATTCCAAGATTGTTTTAAATCAAACAGATCATTATATCTCAATCTTGACCTGCTGGCAAACTCAAGAACAGCTAAAGCATATCTGAAACTAATTCAACTTCATGGCTCTGGAAAACTACATTGTAGATAATGTCCAAGATTGATCCTACTTTTTCGTTAACACACTAAAATTCCTACAAGGATATGCACTGATCTTAGGAAACATAGCCACCTATTTGATGGAATGGCATACCCAACTAGTGTGTGTGTTCCCATGGTATATCTGGGAGGTATTTGCACATGATTTTGTTTGTGTGAGTGTACATGTGAGAGAGATTTTACCGTATGAAGATACAGTTTCCATCATCAACTTAAAGCTGCAATCAACAACTTGCTTCACAGATGCATGGATGCAAGAAGAAAGAGTAGGTCCTGCACCCAGTGTACTTCCATGAGAAAGCAAAAGGAAACCCTGCAGTGTATTGAAGTATGTTGCCATGTTCTCCTCAATGGCTTTCGCTTCTGGTTTTTCCCCAGTCCAAAGCATTCCAACTGCATACCGGAGAAAACATCAATTAATTGAATCTAACATCACGCCAGGCAGAAAAATAGAGAAACTAGTTCTTCCTCCATATGAGAAAAACAATTGGTCTCAAATCTCTTTTTATCATCATGCACTTTTTCTGTTGGGAACAACAACTACTTTCTTTCTATCATCTCCAAAAACCAAAAAGGTGAACAAACTAATTGGATAAACAAAAGATAGTCTTTCATTGATGGTCACTAAGAAAACTATCAGCACTACATTTAAAAAAAAGAAAAAAAAAAAAAAGAATCATTCTTATGTGAATTTGAATAAACATAAAAAGCTAAAAACAAACAGCCTTATACTAACCAATCACTTGACGTTTCTAAACCAAAAAGATGGCTCATGGACAAAATCCAGTATTTTTTTACTTTGCTTCATCTAGAAAAGTATATTTAACCATCAAGACATCCCCAATACATGATAGAAATTAAATTTCCAAATAAATAAACTTTGGAACAACCTCAGTGATATACCATTGGCTGCTGATCATAAAGAATCTACTCCATGTCAACATTATTCATCATTGGCAAGCACAAACCAATAACAAGAATAAATAGTTTAATGTATTTCCACACATTTTCAAGCTCCATTTTATACAGCAAACTTCAAACACATTATTCGTGTTACCAACCACGTTACAAGACAAAAAAAAAAATTACCTAGACACATAAGACAACAGAATCCGATGTAAGTATGATCACTTGGCCATGAAAATCCCAGAACATAAAACAATGTTAATACACTTAATTGAAGAAGGCACCCAAGAAAAAGAAACACAAATGGATTTAAAACATACCCATCATAGAAGAATCGTATAAGAGCAAAAAAAAGCAAATGAAAAGATCAAGGACGAAAAAGAAGAATTGAAGAAGATATAAAAGAGGTGTATTGTACCAAAAGTAGCTTGCTTGGAAACTTGGTCACCCATTTTCACTACTTCCTCCCAACCCACTTTATCAAGAGATGAAGATGGTGTCTGACCCAACAACTACTCAAATACACACAAATAAACAGACAAAAAATTATATAAACTTCTGAAAAATTAAAAAAGAAATTGTATACAAAGATTTATGTTAAAAAAAAAAACCTGCAAGGTTTCGTGAATGATGTTGAAGTGAGAATTAAGCGTTTGATTCAATCGCTCGTTCTCTGCTTTCCCCATCTCTCTTTCCCTGTATGGAGTCTATAGACGCTTTTCGGCTTTGGGTTTTTGGGGTTTATGATGTTGACGCCAAATTCAGATTTGAGGCAGAGAAGATGTTCATGAGACTGTAGCTATTCTATAAAACGGCTTCGTTTATGAGCACTGCCTAAGTTTTGATAAATAGTGAAATTTTTAAAAAAATTTAAAATTAAAATGTTTAACCAATAAAAAAATCTATAAAACAAGTAGTTATTTTTCATTTGTATATATATGTATCATATTTTCTAATAATTGGGGTACTTTGAAAAAAAAAAATCAATCAACATAATTTTTTTTTTTTTTAATTTTAAAAACTAAGTCAATCTAAAGAAAAATGAGTTTTCCTTTTTTCTTTACAATTTTCAAATATTTTCACCATTATCAATTTATTATTAATCTCCGTCGGTCACTAGACACCACTATAGGTTGCCTGCGACAGTACAATTTATTAATTTTTATATCTTTTATATTTAATAATAAATTTTTAAAATGTAAAATTTTAATAATTTTGAATATTTTATATTTTATAAATTATATTTTCAATATTTTTAATTAATTTTTAATATTAAAATCAAATAGTAAAAAGCAAGTAGTGTTTTGAACAAATGGAGCCTTAATATCTAGCGAATGCTTTTATCTTTTTATGATTTTTCCTACAACAAAATTAAACCCATTCTTTTTTATAATTCTGTTTGTTTTTGTAAAAAATATTTTTTGTAATTTGTGGTATTTAACATTCAAATACCAATGAGTTTTCTCTTTTTTAAAGGAAAGTATCTGTAACTTATCCATTTGGCAATTTAAGATCATTTTGACATTATCATATTCAGCGAAAAAAAACAAAATTGTACCTGGTTAGACCAAACATACCTTGCATTGGTTGTCAGAAACATGAACTGAAAGGAAGATAAAAAATAATTTTACAAAATAATCACTCTTCTGTTAATCACATGGTAGGATTAGTTTTCCCATGTCCCCTTTTACTTTAAAAGTTTCTATTTTTACAAGAAGAAAATCCTTTTTTACAGGTTCAAGGACAGAAATTTTTGCTTGCAAAAATTCTTCTTTCACTCTAATCCATCTTCTCTTACATGCTTCCCCTCAAATACCTCTCCCTTGCCTTGGTTGCCTGCAAAAAACAAGCCAGATGTCCTTAAAAGCCAGAACAAAGCCAGAGCAGAACAATTGGTTATATTAGAGGAGGCAAAGACCTGTTCTTCCCAATTTGTACAGCTTGTTATTATAGCAAGCAGAACATTTTGTAGAAAGGAACCAATTTGTAAACCAACCCAAAGGCCTTTTCCTCTAAATTTTAACCAAAACCCTAAAATGGCTCCTGCTGGAATTCCACAAATGTAGTATGCCACTAGATTAACATAAGCTCCCAAATTCTGCCACCCACATCCCCTAGCAATGCCTGCATTTTTTGGACAATTATTAACAGATAATCTTCACATGTCGAAGAATCAGGCTACGTTTGATGAGTCGTGATAGAATATAATGTAATCAAATGATTTTTAGTGTAGATTTGTATTAAAAATGCATTTGATTATATTGTTTTAACTTGCACCAAACATAGGTTAACTGTTAATGCTTGCAGCAGAATATATAATGCATAGATGATTAACCTGAAAGGGTTCCTTGTAAGCTGTCCAATATGACAGATAAACATAAAAGAGGAGCCATGGTTGTGACATAATCTACAACTTCTTTGTCATTGCTGAAGACATAACCAAAGACATGTCTAGTTGCGAACAGAACTGCGCTTACTATAATTGATTCTGTAGTTGAAATAAATATTGCACACCAGACAGATATATAAGCAGCTCTTGCATTTCCGGCTCCCAATTCATTTGAAACTCTAGTGCTGTGCCCAGTGGCAGATTATAGATTGATCATAGAAATAATAATCCAATGTGTTTTTGAGTATTAAAATAAATAAATAAACAAACCTTGCTGCAGCTCCTAGTCCATCTGGTATTGTATAAAGTGTTGAGATTGTTGCCAGGCTGTTTGAAAAAAGAAAAAAAGAAAAGAAAGAAGTCATATTTTTGTATGATGATTAGTAAAACTCAGAAAAAATGTACTAAAAACAAGAAAGCATCCCTAATAAACGAAGCTCCCAGCTTTGCAAAGGTCAGGGAAAGTCGTCTATTTACAATTCCTTCCCTTGTATTTTTCCGGAGGTAATTGTTTTTGTTAAGGATTAGTTGTAAATAAAACTCTATTAGGAGTTGTAAATAGAGCTCTATTAGGAGTTAGATTCCTAATAGGTTTATAGTATCTTGTATGTGTATATATAAGTGTCCATATTGATGAATCAAATAGAAGAAAATATTTTTCCACATTAAATCTACATGGTATCAGAGCCTGTGGCTCTTTAAACTTGATTTTTGCTGTTTGCATAGAAAATTCCGGCGTTCTCTCAAAATCCGGTCACCGGATTTCCTGCGCGTGGTGGCTGTCAGTGTTGGTGACTGTTCTAGGGTCACTTTTTTGTCTCACCGCCCACTCCAGGAGCTGCTCCAGCTGCCGACCGGTCTTCCCCCAAAATCCGGTCACCAAATTCCCTGCGCGTGGGCCTCACGCGCCGATACAAGGTTCTGCTACAGTAACCCGTGCCGGCGTATGGCCGCGCGTCCGACTGTTTCCGGCGATCGAAAATTGCTTTCTGGCTTCGTTTTTATGTCAGCAGTCTACTCAGGTAGTTGTTTTTCCAATCCGACGAAGTTTTGGTAGGGGCATACTCAGTTCTGTCAATTTGGCGTTTCAGGTTACCTTTCTGCGTTGCTGGTAGGGTGTTTAGTTTTTATTAATAATGGATCCTCCACCTACAGATTCTAAACCTACTATTACTGAATTGATCCCAGCAATGAATAAGATCACAGAACATAAATTGAAAGGAACTAATTATTTAGATTGGAGTAAGACAATTCGAATTTATTTGCGAAGTGTTGAAAAAGATGATCATCTAATTGATGATCCACCAACTGATGACACTAGGCAACGTTGGCTTAGGGAAGATACTAAGTTATTCCTACTGATTCGCAATTCTATTGACAGTGAAGTGGTTGGATTAATCAATCATTGTGAGTTTGTTAAAGAATTAATGGAATATCTTGAATTCTTGTATTCGGGAAAAGGTAATTTGTCTCGTATGTATAAGGTCTGCAAAGGATTTTATCGGACTGACCAGCGAAATAAGCCCTTTACAGCTTATTTCATGGAATTTAAAAAGATTTACGAGGAACTTAATGTTTTATTGCCTTTTAGTCCCGATGTTAAGGTTCAACAAACGCAGCGAGAACAAATGATTGTGATGAGTTTTCTTGCAGATCTTGCTCCAGTTTTTGAAACTGCCAAATCTCAAGTTCTTTCAGGCAGTGATGTTACCTCTCTTCAGGAGACTTTTGCTAGATTGCTACGTACTGAAGGTTCTCATACACCTTCCCCTTCTGATAATAGTGCCCTTATGAGTCGTAGTCAAGTAGCTAGACAGCCAGGAAACAGAGGAAGAGGAGGAAATAACCGTAGTAATGGACCAATCACTCGGGAGACAAGCATTCTTATCTGCCATTATTGCCATGAACCTAGTCACACTAAACGATTTTGCAAGAAACTGATAAATAAGCCACCAAGGGTAAATATGACACATCAAGATTATGCCGTTACTTCTTCTGACAACAATGTAACAATTTCTGCTGCAGAGTATGCTGAGCTCTCTAGATACCGTTCCTCTAAGTCTATTGACTCCTCAATTGCTGCTGTTGCCAACTCAGGTACTCCTCCTTCCTGTCTTATGTCTACCTCATCAGAGTGGGTCATTGATTCTGGTTGCACCGATCACATGACAGGTAACCCTAGTCTTTTATCCTCATTGAAAGAACCTGAACAATTTAATCGTCATGTTACTCTAGCTGATGGGTCCACATCTCCTGTCAAGTGTATTGGCACCGCCAATCCCATTCCATCTCTTCCATTGTCTTCTGTTTTTTGTTTGCCTCGTTTTTCGTTTAATCTATTATCTGTTAGCAAAATTACTCGTATGCTGAATTGTTGTGTCAAATTTTATCCTACATATTGTGTGTTTCAGGATCTTTTGACGAAGCGGATTATTGGTAGAGGACGTGAGTCTGGTGGCCTTTATCTTCTAGATGAACACGTTTCATTATCTCTGGCTTGTGCTGGTGCTCTATCTCCTCTTGAGGTTCATTGTCGTTTGGGTCATCCGTCATTGTCTACTTTAAAGAAGTTGTGTCCGCAGTTTCAGTCTTATCAATTTTAGAATGTGAATCTTGTCAATTTGCCAAACATCATCGTTTACCTTTAGTTCCTCGAGTCAATAAACGGGTTTCATCCCCTTTTGAGTTAGTTCATTCTGATGTTTGGGGTCCATGTCCTGTTATTTCTAAAACTGGCTTTCGGTATTTTGTAACTTTTGTGGATGATTATTCTCGTGTTACTTGGTTATTTTTAATGAAAACTCGTTTTGAGATATTCTCTATTTTCTGTTCTTTTTGTGCTGAAATTAAAACTCAATTTAATACTTTTGTTCGCATATTGCACAGTGATAATGCTAAAGAATACCTATCTAGTTCATTCCAATCTTATATGTCACAAAATGGTATTCTCCATCGAACATCTTGTGTTGATAATCCTTCTCAAAATGGGGTTGCAGAAAGAAAGAATCGACATCTTCTTGAGGTTGCTAGGGCACTTCTATGCCAAATGAAGGTCCCTAAACATTTTTGGGCTGATGCTGTCTCTACTGCATGTTTTTTTATTAATCGCATGCCTTCTTCTGTGCTTAATGGTGCAATTCCTTATAATGTCTTGTTTCCTTCTAAACTTCTATTCCCCATTGAACCTCGTATTTTTGGTTGTACTTGTTTTGTTCGTGATGTTCGTCCACAGGTTTCCAAATTAGATCCAAATTCCCTTCGTTGTGTTTTTCTTGGGTATTCTCGGCATCAAAAAGGGTATCGTTGTTTCTCTCTCGATCTTGACCGTTATCTTATTTCTGCAGATGTCACATTTTTTGAGAATACTCCATTTTTTCCTTCTTCTATATATAAGAGTAAGGGGGAGGATGATGACCTTTTAGTCTATGCTATCGAGCAAGTTCATAACTCTCTTGCTCCTGGTCGTATTCCTGACCTTGCTCCTGCTCCTGCTCCTACTCCAGTGTCTGCTGCTCCTATTCCCGCTCCTGCACCAACATATACACGCACTCGTTTTGAACAGGTTTATTTTAGGAGACCAGGAACTCTTGACTCGCTTCCTCCACCTGCAGTTTTAACAGAAGATTTGGTTCTCTCCACTCAACTTGAGCCTGTGCCATCCACTCCCCAGTCAAACCTTGACCTTCCCATTGCTCTTCGAAAAGGTAAACGTAAGTGTACCTACCCTATTTCCTCTTTTGTCAGTTATGATCATCTTTCTTCTTCATCTCGTTGTTTTGTAAGTAACTTAAACTTTGTCTCTATTCCTAAAACTGTTGTCCAAGCTTTGTCCCAACCTGGTTGATGTGCAACAATGAAAGAGGAGATAATCTCTTTATGGCCTAAAACAGAGTCCTTGAGCTTGGTTTGGTAGATTTTGCAATGTGGTACATCAATTTGGCATGCAGAAGAGTACTTCTGATCATTCTGTATTTTTCAGAAGTACTAAGACTGGTTTGATTCTACTTGTGGTTTATGTTGATGACATTGTTATTATAGGGAGTGATTCAGCCAGCATTACATCACTCGAGTCATTTCTCCAGACCTAGTTCCAGACAAAAGACTTAGGATTGTTGAAGTATTTTTTGGGTATTGAAGTATCTAGGTGTAAGAGAGGCATCTTCTTATCTCAAAGGAAGTATGTCCTTGACTTACTGAAGGAAATTGGAAAGTTGGGTGCCAAGCCATGCAGTGCTCCAATAACTCCAAATTTGCAACTTTCAATTGGTGGTGAGCTATTTGATGATCCTGAGATGTATAGAAGGTTAGTGGGCAAATTGAATTATCTTACCATAACACGTCCAGATATTGCTTACTCTGTGAGCGTCTTGAGCCAATTTATGTCTTCTCCTACTGTTATCCATTGGGAAGCTTTAGGACAGATTTTGTGCTACTTGAAAGGTAATCCAGGTCGTGGCCTGCTTTACAGTAATCATAGGCATTTGAACATTGAATGTTTTTCAGATGCGGATTGGGCAGGTTCGAAGGTTGATAAAAGATCAATTTCAGGATATTGTGTCTTTGTAGGTGGAAACTTGATATCATGGAGGAGCAAGAAACAAAATGTAGTCTCACGATAGAGTGCTGAATCAGAATATCGAGCTGTGGCACAATCTGCTTGTGAATTAATTTGGATTCGTCTGTTGTTAGAGGAAATTGGCTTCAAGTCATCGTTGCCTGCAAAGTTATGGTGTGATAATCAAGCTGCTCTTCACATTGCATCAAATCCAGTATTCCATGAACGAACAAAACATATCGAGATTGATTGTCGTTTCATTCGTGAAAAGATACAATAGGATGTTATCTCTACAGGACACGTTAAAACAAGTGAACATTTAGGAGATATCTTTACAAAAGCTCTAAACGGATCCCGGGTTGACTATCTTTGTAACAAGTTAGGCATGATTAATATCTATGCTCCAACTTGAGGGGAAGTGTTAAGGATTAGTTGTAAATAGAACTCTATTAGGAGTTAGACTCCTAATAGGTTTATAGTATCTTGTATGTGTATATATATGTGTCCCTATTGATAAATCAAATAGAAGAAAATATTTTTCCACATTAAATCTACAGTTTTCATTCTTTGAACTCATGACTTTCTATTTATAAATTGTTCATGGGCTGAGAATTAGCTTGGAAAACGCTAATTTTTTCAAGTGGATCCATGTGTTTAATATAATGGATGTACTAAATAATTTTCTTCACATACCATACGGAAAGAACAGAAGTCTCAAGTCTTGGATTTGGTAAAAGACCAGAAAGCATTGTAAGCAACTCAAATGACCACCATTCAAGGCTTCAATCAACAAGTTCATGCAAAGAAAAATGAAATTCATTTTAGAAAACAGAAAATAACATATTATGCGTTTATACTTCGATAATAATAGAAATTAATTACCAAATCATCACAGCAGAAGGGATAGCTAAGTGAAAAAACTCTCGAATTCCCTGGAACAACTCCATAGATATAGGTACACGAGTTTTTTCACAAGTAGGAGAGAAAACCATGTAGAACGCAAGTAAAATCACATTTAACCAATAAGATATACCAATTGAAAATGCAGCACCAAGATTACCAAGTCCTGAATAGAACACTAGAACCCAGCAGAAAAGGATGTGAAAACAAAAGGCAAATAAGGAGCTTATGATCAAAGGAAATATCAAACTCTGCATCTGGAAATATCGAACGAGAGCTTGGAGGGTTGCATATCCAAAAAGTGCAGGAATTAGACATACGGTGAATCTTCCAGCTTCTTGTGAGATTATAGGGTCTTGGCCTATTAAAACAAGGATGTTCCCCATGTATATCCATAACACAGAGAGAGGGAGACATACAAGAATTAGTGAAAATATTGCAGTTTGAATTTGAATCCCAAATTGTCGATATTGCTTAGCTCCAAAAGCTTGCCCACATAAAGTTTCCAGTGCACTTGACATTCCAAACTGCTTGCCATAGCCATTGCATGATAAATTAGATGTAGTAATTAATCAACGCATTAATCACAATCAAGTGTATAATTGGTCTGTTAGAAGCTATAAGAAAACTAATTGCACTTTTCATGCTATGACAGACAGGTGGTTGAATAGACAAATTTTATGGCCATATAAAAACCAGATTCTACTGATCAATGGATAAAGTAAGCGAGGAAACTTACGAGGAGACTGAAGCCAGTAACAGCAGAAAAGGAAATGGATATGGCAGTACTGGAAAGAGAGAGCTGACCAAGATGACCCACCATCATTATTGATATAACTTGCAAGAAATACTGTGATAAATTTACAGCCACCATAGGTCCTGCTATGTAACCTGTCCTCTTCACTTCTTGAGTTAAAACTCCCCACCATGATATGTTTTCCTCTGCTGCTCCTTCTCTCAACAGCAATTGCTTTTCCATTTTTCCTCTGCTATAACATGCCAAACGCTTGCCTTTCATGTAGACATAACATTAACATATACTATATATGTGGATTTTCTTTTTGTTTTTATGTTTTTTGATTGGCGTGTTTTTTCTGTTTATTAAATAATCAAGTGAACGACAGAAAGTGATCAAATCCAAATCCGTTTTCTGAGCAGTAAGAAGTTCAAAAAAAAAAAAAAAAAAAGAAAATGAAAATGGAAAAAGAAAAACTTTGATGGTGTCAATTTAGCATTGCAGATGTATAACTTTGATTAGTCTCTTGTTGATATATTTACTCATTGTGGAGGAGAAAAGTTGTCCTAGTCAACTTACAATCATCACTTTAGTTTTGTTTTTGTACTTACTGAGATGAGATTCACATGCCTAGCTTAATTGGCTCAAATACATAAAAGTTACGAATTTTAATACTTCATCCCATAACTTTTCGTTTTATTTTTCCTTTTCATCCCCCTTAAATTATTGTATTATTTCTTTTTAAAATTAAATAATATTTGAAGTTTACCATCTTAATCTTATTTAATATGATTCTTTTTTTCAATAAATATAATAGTCAAATTAATATATTGTCATTAAGTAGGTCGGTTTGGTTCGGTTTGAATGTAATAATTTAACCAAATCTAAAGTGGCAGTTAAAAAAAATTGAACTAAATAAAACTATCAAAAATTTTAAATCAAACCAAACCTTTGGCAGCAATTTGGATTGGTTTGATTTGATTTGACAGTTTGGACAGTTTGAAGTAAGAGAAATTAAACTTTCTCATCCATCTAGTTAACAAAAAAAAAAAAAAAAAACATTATAGTAAATATATGAAAAATGAATTACTAAAAATTATGTCTCAAAAATTTATATGTCTAAATTTTACATAAAAATTTTATTAGTATCTTTAATTTTTAATTTGATTTATACATTAAACATTTCAACTATTAATCTGTCCTATATAATATTTTATGTCACAAAATTATAAGGATTTAAATATTGAACAATTACATTATTTTGATACTTACTATTAAAAAAATGTGAAAATTACCTCTTAAACACTTTAATAATAAAAATTGCATAAGCTTATGGTTAGTAAGTATCATTCTACAAATAAATCTACTTATTAGTAGGACTAAATTTAAAAAATGTCATTTTTTTTACAAAATTTTGCTTGTGAAACTCACATTTTTTTTTTTTCTTTTAGAGGTCTATCAACTCTTGATTCTTGAAACTACCAAATGGGGATGTATGTAATTATTCATAAGTTAAATATTTTGCTTTCCAAAATTATCCATAGTTATATTCTAAAAATTCAATTTTATCCTTATCATTCAGGGATTTGTTTGTTTAAGCTGAATTTTAAATGTTTAATCTGAATATTTATTTTAGTTGAATGAGTAAGAAAGTGATATTAAGAATTAATTGCTAAATGATTAAGATTGTTTGATAAACAAAATAGTTAAATCATCTTAATGCATGTACTTTATATTTTTAACCTTCTAAATATTTAAAGACAAAATTGATCTATTATGTTATAAAGAAAATTATTATTTTATTTAATTTAACTATTTATTATAATTTATTTAATTATAATTAAGAAAAATCTATTTATAATTAAAAAACCAAAAAAATCTATTTATAATTCATTAAATGAATTAAAAATTAAAAATTATTACTTATTATATTTTAATACAAAATAATAATAATTTAATAAAATTAGAAGCCCACCCTTCCTTCACCGCGTTGCACCACCACCATCGCTATTTCTTGCCAACGACCACTATGCACCGCCGTCCTTGTCATGAAACTCCATATCCACCTCATGTCCATCTATCCATTACCTTGAAGCCATCGATCTCCAACACATAAGTGCAGCGACGGTGAACTGAGACAAGTGAGAGAGACTTTTAGGAATGAGGGTATAGGTTGTCATTTTAAAAATTAAAGGAGGATAATGTTGACATTTTATTCAATTAAGATGCTTTTCTGAGCGAATATGCTGCATGCTCCAAGCTTATTCATTCAGATGATTTTTGGTTTTAACATTCAGATAAAAAACTTTTCTAAAATGCCCAAACAAATGAACTTAATTTTCTTTATAAGAATCAATAAGACTTGAGCTGCGATAAGCTGTCATTGAGCTTGGATAAACACCCACTTAGCCTGTGCTCGGCAATAATTTTTTAAGTAGTTTTTAACATTTTAACTAGTTACCTGTGTTCTTCAAGTAGCAATCAAAATGTTGAACATGTATTTTTTCTAGTATTCGATAACAGAGCGTTTGAACCAACTTTTAGATGTTAAAGTAGCGTTTTGTAAAAAGCTAATTCACGTAACCCATGTAACTTCTAACTTTTAGCATTTTATGAAAAGCTACTTAAACAACTAATGGCTAAATGATACTAAAATAATTAATTTTGCCGAACAGACCCTTAATCTTTTTTTTTTTAATTAATTTATTAGAGTGGTAATCGATCTTAATCTCATAAAGATAAGAATACAAGTTCTATCCTCTATGGCCCAAGGGAAATTAAATCTCTTGATCATATTAAAAAAAAGTAAGCATTTAATTAATATATGAATAATTTGTATTATTATAAAAATATATTATTAATATTGCTTAAATTTTAATAGAGTTTTATTGATGTTCTTGTAAATATAATTTAAAATTTAATATGTATAAATTACACTTTTTTGTTTTTTTAAAGATAACAGCATATATGAGAATGGTGTTTTTGTAATCTTTATATTTAATTTTACTTTGTTATACCTTTAAACAAAATAAAACAAAGTTAGTAAACCTTAATTAACCTTATCTTCCTCTCAAACACAAAAAAGAACTTCACCTACCCCATCCAAACAAGGTTAGTGAATACCTAATTGGAACTTCAAAACATGGGCTGAAAATTATGAGAGCTGACATAAGCAGCTCATTCTACAGAGTTTCACTTTTGCTTGTCTGGTTAATTTGATCCTTTGGTATTTTCGTTACTGACAAAACCTTTGTTTTCTCTTTTATCTTTTACAATTGGATCATAAACATGATCTTTTGGTTGTTTTCAGTCCCAATAAACTAAACCTCAGAAGTCACATGGGAAGCTGATGCCTCAGGATAGATTCTGTTTCATCGATCACAGAAGAGACAGGAGGAAAAATATATATGTAAATATTTGTCTTTCTCTGTTACACATGTTCAAATTAGAAGTTCAGAATGAAAGAAAAAGCACACCCCTTATTGTTTATCTCAAAATTTAAACAAAGAAAAGAACAAGGAGTGTAAATTGGGCAACGGGGATAAAAAATAAATAAATAAAGGTTATATATATATTTTTTTTGGTCGAAAAAGAAGGCAAAAAACCCTTGGATACAAAATTTAGAATATGCTACACCAGTAGCATTATGAACAATCCAAGCATGGAGTTCTGAAGATCAATAAAAAAACACATGAACACTTAAACTGAGAGAAAAAGCAAAATTCGCTAATCAATCTGCACAATTGTTAGCTTCTCTTGGTAAGTCGTAATGAAACGTAATCTAACGTAATTAATCAAAGATATTTCTAATGTAAATTACATTAGAAATGCCTTTAATGTTATTACATAATATTCTACTACGGTTAACCAAACATAGTCTAATTTTTTCAATTGTTACACCAAATAAAATCTGCAGTTAATGTTATCACTCTTTCAACTACAAAATACAATATTAGCTAAACTGCAGATTCATATTAAAAAATTCTCTCTTTAAGATCTTTCTTGAAATATCCTTTCCCTTGCCTTAATTACCTGCAAAAAGTCAAGAAAACAAAATAATAATAACTAGAATCATTATGCTAAACAAAAAATGAATCCTGGGATTAATTAAGTTACAATATCAAACCTGTTTTTCCCAATTAGTATAACATGTTACTACAGAAAGCAGTATTGTCTGTAAAATGGCACCAATTTGTATGCCAATCCAAAGGCCTCTTCCTCTAAGCTGTAACCAAAATCCAAGAATGGCAGCAGCTGGAACCCCACAAAGATATAATGCTGCTAGATTCACATAAGCTCCTATGTGTTGCCATCCACAGCCTCTTGCAACACCTGTAAAGAAGATTAACAGATAAAACTAAATACAACCTTCATTTCTGCATATTTGCTTACTGATAGAAGGTGAAGTTTAATTAACCTGAAAGAACTGTCTGAAACCCATCTATTATAACAGTTAAACAGACCAAAGGAGCTATGGTGGAGACAGAGTCAACCACTTCCACTTCGCTGCTAAAAATGTAGCCAAATATATGTTTGCTGGCAAAGAGGGTTCCACTAACCAGAATCAACTCTATGACTGTAATAGACATTGCAGAGTAAACAGAAATTCGTGCTGCTTGTGGGTTACTGGCTCCTAATTCATTGGAGACTCTAGTGCTACAAGCACGAAATTTCAGATGAAATCTTGAGTTCAAAGCTTAAATCATTTTTCAAAAAGAAATAGAAGAAAAATGACTAGTGCATAGTGTAGCAAAACCTCACTGCAGCACTTAGTCCATACGGAATTGTATAGAGAGTTCCAATTGTTAAAAGACTGTTCAGAAGATAGGAAAATGTCAAATTAGAACCAAATATATAATCATTTGGAGAATATACATAATATATTTCAAATTTGAATTCCATTTTCTTAAAATTCATAGAAACTACAATTACAGACAGCTTACCATACAGACAGAACTGAAGTCTCAAGTTGGGGATTTGGTAAAAGCCCTGACAGCAAGATTACACATTCATATGACCACCATTGGAGGCTACAATTAGAAACAACAACAGCAAAAAAGGAGAAAAAAAAAAAAGATATCAATGGTGGCCGTAGGATAGAATTGATAACAGGGGCAACAGAAAGAAAGGGAGACAACAATGAGCTTTAACCCAGTAGTACCAGAGTCATCTCTGGGGTTCTGACCATAAGTTTGCAAGTTAGAACCTAGTTAAAGCCTAATAAATGCATAAATAAAAACTAAAGGTAGACAATGGAGTTACCAAATCATTATTGCAGAAGGAATGGCGAAGCGAAAGAACTCCCCAACTTCTTGGAATAGCTCTAATGATATTGGAACGCGAGTTTTTGCACAAGCAGAAGAATATTTCATGTAAAATACAAGAAAAATCACGTTTAACCAATTCGAAATACTTATCGACAATGCTCCACCAAGATTTCTTAGTCCAAGCTTGAATACCAATGACCAACATAAAGGTATGTGAAAAGAAATTGTAACACAACTGCTAATAACCATAGGAATAATTAAGCTCTGCGTTTGATAGTATCTATTGAGTGACTGAAATATTGCATAAGCAAAAAGAGCAGGAACAAGCCACCTTATAAATTTACCAGCTTCATAAGCAATTAAAGGATCTTGACCAATTAGTATCAGAAACTTTTCCATATTGAACCATAATATCGACACAGCAACAGCTACCAAGATTAAAGAGAAAATAGCACTATAAGTTTGATTTCCAAGTTTCCGATATTGCTCTGCTCCATAAGCCTGCCCACATAAAGTTTCTAACGCACTTGCCATTCCACTCTGCATTACCATTTATTTACAAAAAGAAAAGATTTAATTTTTCTTGATAAAAATGAGATACATTTTATCATACTTTTGGTGTGCATAGAACTGAAACACTCACAATAAGACTGAAACCAGTAACAATTGAGAAAGAAATAGCCATGGCAGAGCTGGAAAGAGCTAGTTCGCCAAGATGGCCCACCATCATCATTGATATGACGTTTATCAACTGAAGAGAGAGAGTTACAACCACCATAGGAGCTGCTATATAGCCAAGTTTTTTCCCTTCTTGAAGAAATACATCCCAGGTTAGTGCTAAACCTTCTCCCTTCTTTTTTGATAGTAAAGTCTCCTCCACCTCCTCCATGTTCTTCTCTGTGTCTTTCATGGATTCTTTGCTGCTCGTCAAAACTAAAATATGAATTCTAGGAGAATGAATATACCAAGAGAATTTATGGTACCAAGAGAATTTATGGGCGGTTAGTTGGCTGTTCCCCTTATAAATTTATAATCAGTCGGTGCAATTTCCACTATTTGGCGGCATGTTACGTAGGGGAATGGGCGAATTGCAACCCGTGGGATAATTCGTATCTATCGACTCCTGATCCGAGCTAGGCCACCCGATTAAAACGGAGCCAAGAACCAAGAGAACCAACAGTTCTTTGATGCAAAGTGCAAGAGAGATGAATTTTGAAAATTTAAACTTTTGCATTTATTAGTTTGTCCTTTGATGCAAACCTTTGCCCTTTTTTTCTTTTCATTGGATACTCAACGGTAAAATTATAAAAAAAATAGATGAAAGGGCAACAATTTATAATGGGAGCAATCTATTATAGTGTATCTTTTAAAATACAATCATAGATTAATAATTTAGGCAAATTATGAGGACAAAATTATAATTTTTTTTAAATTAATTATTTTAAATTATGCTATGTTTATTTCCGAAAATAAT